>NW_015555904.1:27208-50788 GCF_001515605.1 Sinocyclocheilus anshuiensis | reverse complement strand
AGGGACATAGTAGTATACTTAAAGTATGATGTAAAGTTCACTTAAAGAAAACTTACAAGTATACATAACTAGTAGTTTACTGAGACTATACTTCAAAGTGTACTAAAAATGCAAGTATTTATTTAGTAAACTATCAGTATACCTATAAGTTCACTTTTAGTATCGTACAAACTAAAAACATAGAGGTAAACTAGTTGTGTACTCAAAGTTTACAACTGTTATACTTAAAGTATACGTAAAAGTATACTTTTATATACTAGAAAGTGGGCCAATTTAGTCGCAAGGAGTATTGAAATAGTACGCTCACAAGTATACTACTAGTACACTGATATTTGTATACTTACTACATAAAGTATACTTAAAATATACTTGAACTTTACTTAAGTATACTTAATAAAATAAACTTGAAGTATACTTCTTTTTGGTAAGGGCACATAATGAAAACTTTAACATCAAAGAAACTGCTAGCTTGTTAAAGATAAATGATCTTGGGTATCATTGTAGATAAACACAGAAAGCTAAAATCATTGACTGGAAGTGGCTAGAAAAGTTTTGTTTGCTAACAGAATGGCAAAGCACATGTTGATAATCCAGCTGCGCAGTTTGACAAAGCTGGTAATAAAACTTTCAGGCTTTAAATATTACCTAGCTTTAGCTTCAGAGCAAACTCTAGGTATTCGTCCTCTGTTGTGTCTTTCCCATCGATGTTTAGCTGCAGAGTGAAGTCCCTCACGGCCCAGATGAAACTGGGGAAGAACTTGACAAACTCTGCATCATCTACAGCTTCATCAGGTGACTTGATCTTGATGTACTCTGTTAGCTCAGTGACGTATCTGTTTAGTGGGAGTTAAAGGACTGTTGAACATTCACTGCAACACATAAAAGCAATCATGTAAACTGAGAAGAGCTGTACCAGAGCAATTCTAGCTAATGGCTAATTTCCAAAATGGACAAAAGACATCTATAATTTGGAGGTTGCTTTACATGGAGTCTTTCTAATTTACACAGTACTAACCTATTTACCTAAATACTCTGCAATCTCTCATATTAAACAAACTTCAAACTCAAAATGAAATATAAGTTCTGATCAGAAGGATACTGCAGTTCCTCTATAGCCCTGTTGTCAATAGTTCCTCGACTGTTCAGGACTAGAGTGCTGCTCAGAAGGACAGCCAGAGAGAAGATCCTGGTGTCATGCTTTGAGTCGCCCTGAGACAGACAGGATAAGACGACATGAGACCACAACCCATAACAGACACACAGTTCCTGATATTGAATGATCAGTGATTGCGAGATTGGTGTACACTGTACAGTGTGATATTTGTTTGGTTTGGGTCGGTCACTACAAAAAGTAAACAAGCATACAGAACTTTGGCCACTAGGCCTGGACAACTGACCAACCATCAGACAGGAAGACATATAGATAATATATGATAGAACTACTTTAGTTTGTCACCTTGTCCACGTCCCCGAGTCCCTCGGTGTCCAGCAGCACCAGAGTGGTTTCTGCTTTAGTGGGGTGAGGCACGCACCACATCCAGATGCCCTTCGTCTTGGACTCGATTGTGCTGCCCAGTGCAAACCCTGATAACCACACACCAGAAACCCCACAATGACTTGCATGCATTCATTTGAAGGGCACGAGCGTTTGGATGGCATCAGTGCTGCTGACCTGTTTGCTTCCCTGCCAGTCGATTCATCAGATAGGACTTCCCGGTGCGGTAGAGACCCACCACAGCCACCACCACCACGGGCTGCTGGATCTGCTCCAGAACCTGCAACGCTGACCCCTGCACACACAGCTTCCCATCGGACGCCGTGTCAATCAAGCACACTGGTTTGTCCATGACCACTGGAGACCCAAACACATTTGACTTCCTTTAATCAACCGCACTGAGAAATACTCCAATAATCCTGTTTTGCAAGCAAAATGACCACTTTCGAAGAGTTGCAAGAATTGGTCTTATTGGAAGACTTTAAAACATTTGCGCCGGTATACGAAGCGTCAGAGAAAGGCAGCACATCCTCCAAAATGAAGGACTGGGCTGATCCCGTATCTCTCAAAATCTGCACGCACTCAACATTAGGACTGCCAGCTAAAGATACATAGCCTGGCCGAAGAAACGGTCCAAAAGACGAGGTATCAGTGGCACACAAATCAGGAGCAGATTGTATTAATGCTACATGCTTTGGTTTTTCAGTTGTTTTTTTGTCCTTCCAAGCTCGACAATCAGTGATCAAATGGCCAGGATCAAGACAATAAAAGCAAACTCTCTTTTCACCTGTATTTCTTGAATAGGTTTTAGCTCTGCCACCAATTTTATGGCCATTACTGCGATGTGCATCTTGAGCTACAGACACTGCAGATAAAATGGTTTTTGTTTGACGTCCAGAATAAAAAACCGTCCGATGGGTAAGCTTGAATTAATCTGCAAGTACTGCTGCATCCGAGAGTTGTCACTTTTTGTTCGTTTAAATTAACTACAACACTTTCCGGCACGCATGTTTTAAAGTCTTCCATTAAGACCACTTCTTGCAACTCTTCGAAAGTGGTAATTTTGCTTGCAAAACACCACTTCTCAAAGAGGGTCTTTTTTCCCCTAGCAAATTCGACGCAAGTTTGTTTGGCTTGCTTTGAACATGCTCTAAATTTCTGCCGATATGCCTCAGGCACCAATTCGTATGCTCTCAAAACGGCTGCTTTTACAGTGTCATATTCCAAAGACGCCTCAATTGGCAAAGCCGCACACACCTCTTGTGCTTTGGGGTGTTACGTCCTGTGACGTAATTTGTAGAGCCCGACCGATATATAGTTTTGCCGATATTATCGGCCGATACGAGCCTGTCGCCGATATATCGGTATTGGCGAATATGCTGTAATATTTTTTTACAGAACATATAACGCAGATAAAATGCTTGAAATGGTGTAATTACTTAGTTTGTCCAGCAGAGCACGCTCCATTGTTTGCTACTGGCGACCTGGATGAAACGCTTTAAAGCTTAAGTCTATGGAAAACCATTGAAACTTTGAACGGCCGAATCCGCACCAAATTCGGGGGATCCCTTCAGCTCGAGGAACCCTCTCGAACGCGAATCGAGTGTACGTATAGAGGCCCGCTTTCGAATGAGACCACCCCCGCATCAATAGCCCCCGGGGTTCGGGAGTTACGGGTGGTGAACGCGAATCGAGTGTACGTCTCGAGGCCCTCTTTCGAATGAGACCACCTCCGCGTGGATAGCCCCCGGGGTTCGGGAGTTACGGGTGGTTAAATTCGCGGTCCGGCTCCGACCGAAGTGATCCCGTGGGGCTACCGACGCGCGGAGGGTGGCGTTCGAGAGGGCTCCTCGAGCTGAAGGGATCCCCCGAATTTAGTGGAGATCCGACGGTGCGTTCGTGAGATAGTGACACCAGCCAACACTTTCCCTTCACTGAGGCCTCTTGTTCAGGCAGCAGCATTCAAGCGTGGTCTTATTCGACCGTAAGTGCGCTGCGAAGTGGACTTCACATGAAATTTTGTCATGATTCCAGTTCCAAGGGAACGTACACGTTACATTCGAACAATGATGACACGATCAAATAGCAACTAGCAAATAGTGAGAGGCGCGCACTCTTTATAATGCAGCACACATGTCAGCAGTGTGGAAGCATTTAAACTGTCGGAGAAAGACACAAAAATCATTACAAGCACCGACGGCGAGAGACTGTTTAGTACTGCATCACATGTCTTCAATGAGTCTGTAATATTTTCTAATGTTTTAAAAGAAGTCTCTTCTCAGCAAGGCTGCTTTTAATTGTACAGTAAAAAAATAAAAATAAAAAAAACATGCCTGTTTCAAGAAGGGGGTCTGATGGCCAAAAATGATTATCTTACTAACTTATTAATTTTAAGTTAAATTGTGCTTTGTTAATTTAATTGAATTAAAGTTGAATAAACTTCAACTTTACTGTTCAGTGCACTGATGTCAGACTCATTTTGGATAATAAAGTTTATTGTTAAATGCCCTGCCTCCATCATTACGTATCTCTGTCACGTCATTATTTTAAAGTGTTTGGTCACCACATTTGAGTGATCATTGCAAAAAATGTGTTTTTATATATATTCTGTTTATGTATATACTGTATTCTATATATAGTACCAGTCAAATGTTTGGACACACGAATGGGAAAGTGTCCAAACTTTTGACTACACAAAGAATATCAGCCGATATATCGATATCGGCCTTTTTTTACCCCATAATATCGGTATCGGCCCCAAAAAAGCCATATCGGTCGGGCTCTAGTAATTTGTATTGTTCTGCGGTCAGTCAAGAGTTTGTGTATCTTTTGTTTTCTTTTCTCTCCTGTGCTGCTGCTCTAATAGGAGCTGATTACTGGCACCTGATACTCGTTTGCTGATGACCAACTAACTCCTCATTCATTGGCTCCTCCAGAGAGGAAACCAGCTATAAAACCACAAAGAAAGCACAGTTGAGAGAGAGAGGAAAGGAGAGAGTTTGAGCCGTCTCTCTCTCACCACATGGACCTTCTCTGCAGCCCCAGACAAGTGTTGCTAGTTGTTGTTTTTGGTGTTGGCTGACTGATACTTAACGTCAAATCTGTGCTAGAGTTTCAGTTAGTGTACTGTTGCTGTGCTCCCACCTAGACCGTTAAACCCAATTGTCAATATTGCTGACTTTTTTGAGTCTACTCCCCTAGATTAATTATAAAACGGGAACCTAACAATTAGACAGTACAGTAACTCCCCACACGAGCAGCCTTTCCTCTTTCTGTTCGGAGAACTTTGAGTAAAATATTGCTTTAACACACTTTCACAACAAACTGCACAAGCAGGCTGAATAAGACACATAGAAATGCTGTCAGACTTGTTTGTGACCAGCTAGTCTTTAACCACTGGATTTAGTTGATGCTGGTTTCTACTAGAGAGGTAAAATACAAGTTAATCATGTCACATAAACAAAGTCCTTTGTGCTCTAACAAAACATGGCCAGAACATCTATCAAGACAAGCCATGTTGTAGAGTTCACTAACATACATAGCTACAGTCTATAACCAGACTGGGTTTAGTCCGTTGAAGATCTAACAAAACATGTCCAGAACATCTGTCAAGACAAGTCAGGCTGTAGAGTTCACTAAAAAACACACACACTCATAGAGTGCTAAAATTAAATCACCAACATGAAATCTCAACGGCACACGGTCACACATGATCAACTGCAGGAGCAAAAACAAACATGAAGAATCTGCTGCAGTGCTGATGCTGAGTGTGAAACACTGGACATTGTATTGTGTGCAGTTATAAGAGCAGCACAAGTGTTATAATGATCTGAATGAAGGAGCGTCTCTTACCGGTTTGCTTTAGTTCACTCCAGTCTAACTTCAGTCTGAGTTGTGTTCATGTTGCAGCTTCCTGATATTCTACCCATGTTTCTTAGACACACCTTCAGCTCCAGACTCTGGATGCTGATTGGTCTAGAGTGAGTTAGGGGATGTTCCTGGTCTCGTGACATTTTCAGTTTCACTCTTAGTTTCACTTTCAAAATCAGCAACTTCAAACAGGAAAACACGTGACAGCAGATACAAGAAGCTTGGATTGTTTCCAGAATGTGCAGCCACATAAAAAGATAAGATGCTTTTCTTTTTTGTGGTACTATATCACACAGACTGGAATGCCATCTTGTATATCTGAGCTATGAACAACAAAAGCTGACCAGTAATATTCCAGAAATAAGAAGAGTATCATTTTCTGTCTGTTTAACCTGTGATAAACCTTGTTTCTGATGAAACTGAATGGAAATTCCCAAGAGCTTTCCCCTCCAGTGTATCAGACACTATGAAAAGAAGTGGGACACTGTAATGTGTACGCATGACTCCATCAGTACTGTATGACACTAACAACACAAGAGTCCGGGCGGGGCTAAGGTAAGACGGCCGTGTCAATCAACTACCGTGGGAGGGGCGTGTGCAGAACTACGTCATTCTGACAGGAATCTCAGAACAGCCTGATTTGAGAAAGGGGATTTTTAAAAAACACTGGGTGGAATTTGCATCCGATGACCCCTTTAAGACTTCACTACAGACTTGACTTGTGTGACTTCACGATCAAATGACTTCAGGTTGATAGGGAACAAGGGCACATCTGGCTGCCACACTTCTCACCATTTTTCTTGTTATATTTAATGTTTATTGATTTATTTTAAACGCTTTGCATTGTGCAAAATTATCACAAATTATAACTGATGCTTTGTTTTCTATTAGTATGTCTCCTCGTTTACAGTTGGATCGATGATGTGAACATGAGTTCCATCAGTAGCTCCAACAACTCCAGGAGAGCCCACAATCCTCATAAAAGTGGCTTGTTTTTGGAGCATGGTTTGGCGGTCAGTTGGAAAGTCAATAAACTGCCATATAGTAGTGGTCAAAAGTGATGTCCAGCCTAGGATATTTGACCTTCACCTTTCAGTTCGCTATAATACACAGTTTAATCTTGATTTTCAATGTTTATTACTGTGTGTTTATTGGCGTGATGGTTTGGTCATAATAGTTCAACTTCGTCAGTGGGTGAAATACATGAACAAATTGAACAAAATCTTAAATTTGTTCTTAAACAAGCCTTTCAAAAGAATTTGGTTTAACTGTTTAAGCTGTATAAGTATGGAGTTGCTTTGCTTTTTTCTGAACTGGTGTAATAAATATTAATATTTTATTATCTGCTGCCTGTGTTGTTACCGTTGTCATATTGTGTGTGGTTTTAATTTAAAAACCATTTTGGTTTCATTTAACCCAGCAGTAGGCCTATAGTAAATTTCAAACAATATGTAAGCATATTGCATAGTTGCTTAGAGTCAGTTGTTTTATTTGTGATAATAATGCAATGAAACATGCCAAATAGTGCAGTCATAATTTTTGGCCATGCTGTTATACAAATAAATTACGAACACATGCAAAAACAAGAGTACCAATGAAATGTTAATAACTTATGTTGTAGCCAATGTTGCCGATTTAGTGATTTTGTTAGTGACTTCCTCACCCCTTTAGAGACTTTTTTTTCAGAAGCCAAGCAACAAAATCAGTTTCTTGGGCAAACTTTATCTACATTCCCAGACTCTCCCATGACGTCATAAAGGCGAGTTCACTGATCTACAGTATATAAATATAAATATAGATCAGTGAACTCACCTTTATGACGTCATCTAGCAACATTAAGTGACCAGTTTTAGCTTTTCAATTGAAAGCAGTTGGCAACACTGGTCAGTGTTTTTTTGTCCTTTGTATTTTGATGGTTTAAGTGAAATTTTGGCCACTGTTGTGTCTGCGTACTGTCATCACCGGTGCATTGCTGCATTTTTCCACATTTCCAGCCCCAAAAATTTTTATTACATTTCTGCATTTACAGCATTGACTTGTTGAGTGGAAGAGGTTATTACATTTCTTACTTTGTCAAGATCAAAAAGTTTTTTTTGTTTTTTTTTGTAACTGACAATCAAGTTTGTATTGTTTTATCATCTCCATATCATCATATAACTCCAATATATCATATCTTTGCTGGAAAGTGTGCGTCTGCTCCTCTTTGCTGCCGTCTTGTTACTCCTAACTAGATTAGGAGACCTCTCCAGCTCTCTTAAATAATTTAGGAGCCGAGACCTAGTTTTAACACTTCGGAACCTTTATGAATCACTCGTATTCTTAAATCTAGGATTAAGAGTAAAATTACATCATTCTTAGAATGTTGACACAAATTTGACTCCGAGCGGCTTTATACACACGGCCCCTGGTGTCCATGTGTGTTCATCTTGCTTGTGTGATTATTCACTGCATGCGTACTAGGGCTGTCGAAATGGCTGAAAAACTAACTTCGAATTTTGTACTTAAATATTATCAAAATTCTAATTTAAAATGCATAATTTCAGTTAGGGTGAAGAAAAGCTTTTGGCTTCTTCTCTCCTGAGGCCACAAGAGGGCGCATCATTCAAAACGTAAGATAACACGACTATCTGCGGGAAAAAAAGTGCATAATGCTTAAAATAATGTTTATAAACCAATTATAATTAAGTTGCTTAAACAACTATAAACAAAACAGCATCATGTATGTATGCATAGTTTAAGTACATTTTTCATTTAAAAACATGAGATGCAGAGGGATGGGGGAAAACGCGCCATAAAGTCTCGATATATGTTTTTTTCAAAGTTAAACTTGCATTAATTTTACATGTCTTTCTAAACGTGCAGCTCTTTTGTGCGAGACGCGAGTGCAACGCTGATAGACGTCCCTCTAGAAAATGCGTGAAATATGCGTTCTGTGTGAACGGCTTGGTTTCGGTTTTGATGTTAACAAGATCTTCTCCGCATTGATGTTCTCTTTTTCCGCAATATTTTGAATGAACAACGCAGCAGCGCCATCTATTGGCTTCAGCTGGATACGCTAACAAAAACATTAAAATGCAACGACACTTATATCGTCATCGCATCTCGTGCGCCGCTGATAAGGCTGCCTTCTTAACACGCACCTAAAATTCGAAAGCAACGCTTTTGCATTCGAATGTGGATTTTTAGTTTAAACTCGACGAATATTCAAAATTAGATTTTTTTTTTTACAGCCCTAATGTGTACACACAAATCTGTGCATGTGAAATCTGTGTATGAATATATTTTCACCAACAAATCACGATTCACCAAAAACTTTAGTACAACTTCTAAATTCCCACAAAAAAGAAAAAGAAAATGTAGGAACAAATGAAACCTCATGTTTAATTCTGTAAGATTAAATCTGGTGAGAGTGTGTCTAACAAATCTGTTTTAGCTTAAATTTATATTATTTACATTTAAATAACACTGATAATTAGGTTATATAAGTAATATATAGTTATGATTAGATTTATATTTCATCTTGAATATATGTTTGATCACACAGTAAGAACAGCCTGTAATCTGGCTCTGAATGAAAGCTGTTCGTTGTGACTGAGCTGGGTTTGAGAAGGCCAGAGAGGATTGTTTTAGGCCTGGAAATCACAGTTTTCGTTTAATATTTATGTTTTATTGAAGAGCAGAGAGGACTTTAGGAGACACAGGCGGCCGAAACAGTCGAAAGAATCGCTCGAAAGATTGGGGTGCGGTTGGCGACAGCTGGATTGTGACTGGAGCGCTGATGGTAGGAAGTGGTGTAGATTCCGGAAGCGATCCGGAAATGGAGGATGCGGATGCGGATAGTGGAGGCAATGCAAGTAATGAATGGAAAGTGGTAGAAACTCGAAAAAGAAAGAAAAGTTGGGGACAAATCTCAGAAACGGACAGTGAAAAGGGAAATCAACAGGCAAGAAGGAGGAAAGAGGAATATAAGGTATTGCTGAAGTTCGCTAATGAATCTGTTAATGTTATTAACCCTTTGAAACTAACAAAAACACTTAAAGAAATTTTAGGGACGATTGAAAGTATCAAGACATTGAGAGATGGCAAATTGATGTTGTTCTGCAGAGACACTAGACAAAGATTATGAATATACTTAAGATTCACAAATACCAAAACAACGTGTCTACACCAGACGCGAGCGGCGCGATTTGACAAAAGCTAATAGAGCCCAGTGATGTTCTCTGTTGTGGATGCGACACGACACGACAAATCCATTACCGTAAACTGATGCCCGTTCTATTTCTGACGAACTCCAGTGCTCTGACACAAAGGACCATTTAAAATATTCATAGGAGAATCGTGAAAAAATAGTTTCTTCAAAAATATTAAGCAGCACAAATGTTTACAACATTGATAATAATCAGAAATGGTTACTGAGCAGCACTGGGAACCACTGGCCAACTCAAACACACAATATTTAATTTTAATTTAATTCATACAGGCCTACCTCATGTTGCACTTTTCAGGTCTATGTCCAATCCTTCACTTTTTTTAGTTATATAAGGTTCAAATATTTTGCATATAATTTTTTTTTTCTCATATCGCAATATAATATCGATATCGCCTGGACAGTGTAAAATATTGTGATATGAATTTTAGCTCACATCGCCCACCCCTAGTTTAATGGTGTTTGCTACAAAAATGGAAAAACGATGTGCCTGGGCTACTTGTAACACTGATTCCAGGTCTCCTGAGAGGATGGGCAATAGAATTTATTTTATTACATTTCTAAAACCCAAACAAAACAGAGCAAAATGTCTCAAAGCATTCAACCACAATCCCAAAGAAGACAAAAACTTTCATTTTCTGGTTGTTTTACAATTTTCAGCTGCTCAAGCAGAACGTTAATGTCATCTTGCGTTACAGCAAGGTATCTCTGGCTAAAACTAGCTAACATTAAAGTTAATGAGTTCATGCTAAGGTAAAAACCTAAATAGTGGACCATTCTCACATCATGTACAGTGTAGGTCAAAAACACACAAACAAAAGTCTACATTTCAGTGCCTCTCCATAGTAAACTGGTTAAATGTACATCAATTTAATCGTACCCTGCGATACATGAGCAGTGCTGATCCTGCATGTTGTCATCCGCGATCGTGACGACTGTAATATGAGACTTCTCCCGCTTGCATTGTTTATAAACCCTCGCTTTGAGTTACCCACCGTATTTAGTTTAAAATATTTTATATATCCCTCCATGGAATATTTAATTCCTACTTGAATGGTGGTCCTTCTGTGTCCAAAATTGTTCAAAAACATCGTGGGACAAGGTTTTCACACTGATAGCCGTCATTGTAAAATAGTGAGCAGCTCAGTTTGTTCGTCCGAGGGAGCAACAATAACTAAGGGGGCGGGGCTTACCGATAGGTCAATTGTGAATGAGTGTGGACACATGCCCTATTTACGAATGATTGGAATTCATTAACATATGCATGTTTAACTATCAAATCAGAAATTTACGAAGCGTTTGTGAATCCGGAAGAGAGTTTTCGGGAATGTCTGCTTTACATGCAAATTACTCAGAATTTACTCCTATATTTATGAATGTTTCATGAATGAGGCCCATTGTGTGCACTCAGTGGTACAGGACAATGAAACTTTAATATATCAGATAGCAAATAAGGAACAATAAGTAGAAAATAGATAAATAAAGAAACAAACAATATGGACAGTATAGACATTCTAAACCCTAAACAATAAAGGACAGTAACAGTAGTGCAGCATCAGTATAGTGTTTAAAGTAAGACTTGTAATATTGCACGTAGAAAATGTATATAAAATGTAAACAATGTATACATAGTAGGCAGTATAAGTAATACAGAAGCAGTCGAGCAGCAGAAAAGGACAGCAGTCTGTAAGTGTTTTGTATCTTTTCTCATTAGATTTTACAGCGTTTGTCGTTGCTAGGACACATTGTTTACTGTGGTAAACGCGTACTCGAGTCGCGTTTGTTCTCGCGCGTATTGCGTGGCTTTGCAGTTTTGGTGTAATAAGGCGTGGCCAGCTGCATTCAATTGCAGGTGAATTACTGAAATAAATGAACTTTTCCACGACATTCTAATTTATTGAGATGCACCTGTATATATTTGCTTAGTACACCGCGGCAGCCCTCGTGTGAAGTGTAAAGACCATCGACTCTACCTGCGCGACTCCACGGAGCAAGTACACCGACAAGGCACCTGAGTATTGTTTTATTTTTCCCCTTTCTTTACTTTTTGTATAACTTTTTATCATCTACTTCTAATTGTACTCAATATGTGCTTTCAAATCTACTATTACTACTAACACTCGTAAATCACGCACTGTACGTTGGAGGCAGCGCAATCCTAATAATCTGCATACTGTCCCTATGTCCTCTACTACTTTACTCTCTATTCCAGTTGGTCTCTGGAACTGCCAGTCTGCTGTAAACAAAGTAGACTTTCTTTCATCTATTGCTACTCATTCAAGTGTCAACCTCATGGCCCTAACTGAGACTTGGATCAAACCTGAGGACACTGCCACTCCTGCAGCCCTCTACACTAATTTCACCTTTTCCCACACCCCTCGCGCGATTGGGAGGGACGGGTCTACTTATTTCAAAAGAATGGAAATTTGATAGTCTACCATCTCTTACCGGCAACAGTTCATTTGAATCACACGCAATTACTATTACCCACCCTGTTACAATCCATTTTGTAGTTATTTATCGTCCCCCAGGTCAACTGGGTAACTTCTTAAATGAGTTGGATGTGTTACTCTCAAACTTCCCTGAGGACGGTGCTCCTTTGGTACTACTTGGTGACTTACACATCCACCTAGATAAAGCACAGGCTGCTGACTTCAACACTCTGCTTGCCTCATTTGACCTCAAGTGCGTGTCTACTACAGCTACTCACAAATCGGGTAACCAATTGGACCTTATCTACACATGCTACTGCTCAACTGCTCACTTTAGTTACACCGTTGCACACCTCAGACCACTTCCTCATCACTACTGACATTCTTTGCTCCACTCTAACATCTTTCTTAGACAACTTTTGCTCCCTTTCATCCAGACCAGCATGCACCACCTCCTCTGCCCCCTGGCTGCCTGATGTTCTCCGGGAACATCGCTCTAGACTCAGGGCTGCAGAGAGGAAGTGGCGCAAATCAAAAACTCTACTGACCTTAGTGTATATCAGTCACTTCTCTCCTCCTTTTCTGCAATTGTCTCCACTGTTAAAACAACATACTACCACAACAAAATTAACAACTGTTCTGACTCTCGCATGCTTTTCAAAACCTTTTCTTCTCTTCTTTGTCCTCCTCCACCCCCTCATTCATCAACTCGTACTGCTGATGACTTTGCAACATTCTTCATAAATAAAACAAGAACCATCAGTGACCAATTCTCCACACCACAAACTGACATAAACTTCATAACCACAAATACTCATTCTCTCTCCTCATTCTCTCCACTCTCTGAGGCAGACGTTTCTAAACTTATCCTTTCCAATCATCCTACTACCTGCCCGCTTGATCCTATCCCCACTCACCTCCTTCGGGCCATTTCTTCTTCAGTTATACCCCCGCTCACTCACATTATCAACACCTCTGTTCACTCTGGTACATTTCCCACAGCATTCAAGCGGGCTCGGGTAACCCCATTGCTTAAGAAACCCCCTCTAAATCCAGCACTTTTAGAAAACTACAGACTGGTATCCCTTCTTCCGTTCATTGCAAAGACACTTGAGCGAGTTTTGTTCATCCAACTTTCTCTGTTTCTTGCACAGAACAACCTCATGGACAGCAACCAATCTGGCTTCAAAAGCGGCCACTCAGCCGATACTGCACTGCTCTCGGTTACTGAAGCCCTGAGACTGGCAAGAGCGGCTTCCAAATCCTCAGTACTCACCTTGCTGGATCTGTCTGCTGCTTTTGACACTGTTAACCACCAGATCCTCCTGTCCTGTCTCATCCTCATGAAGATGGGCATTTCAGGAACCGCACTCCAGTGGTTTAAGTCTTGCCTCTCCGGTAGGTCCTTCAGGATGTCTTGGAGGGGTGAGGTTTCTAAGTCACAGCTTCTTGCTACTGGGGTTCCTCAAGGCTCAGTGCTTGGACCACTTCTCTTCTCCATCTACATGCCATCTTTAGGATCTGTCATTAAGAAGAATGGCTTCTCCTATCATTGCTATGCTGATGACACTCAACTCTACTTCTCATTCAAACCAGATGATCCGACAGTAGCTGTTCACATTGCAGCCTGTCTGACAGACATTTCTGGCTGGATGAATGTTCATCACTTTCAACTCAACCTTGCTAAGACAGAACTGCTCGTGGTCTCAGCCAACCCTGCACTTCATCACAACCTCTCTATACAGATAGGTTCGTCAACCATAACTCCTTCCAGGACAGCCAGGAACCTTGGAGTTGTGATGGATGATCTGTTAAGCTTCACAGACCATATTGCTACAACGGCCCGGTCTTGCAGGTTTGTCTTATACAACATTAGGAAGATTAGACCCTTCCTAACAGAACAGACCACACAACTCCTTGTCCAAGCTCTTGTTCTCTTCAGACTGGACTATTGTAATGCTCTCTTGGCGGGCCTTCCTGCATGTACTATCAAGCCTCTGCAACTGATCCAGAAAGCAGCAGCCAGAGTGGTCTTCAACAAGCCGAAGAAAGCTCATGTCACACCTCTCTTCATCAGCTTGTACTGGCTGCCAATAGCTGTTCACATCAAATTCAAGGTACTGATGCTTGCCTACAAGACCCACTGGTGCTGCACCAATATACCTAAACTCGCTAGTTCAGACCTACGCGCCCTCCAGAAGCTTGCGTTCTGCAAATGAACGATGCCTCATGGTGCCATCCCAAAGTGGCACAAAATCACTCTCACTGACCTTTTCCTGGACTGTCCCCAGCTGGTGGAACAACCTGCCTATCTCAATCCGAGCAGTCTTTAGCCATTTTCAAAAAACATCTAAAGACACATCTTTTTCGCCATCACCTGACCAATTAATACTTGCACTTACCAATTCTGTTCTATTCCTTTCCACACACTCCTGGTGTCAGAGTTGCTGAAGTGGTCTTCAATACGTCGTCTATAGCTGGCTTGTGCTTTTTTTATGCCCTTCTTAAGATTGTGTTTAGCTACATGGTATGCTTTGGGGTAACCACATTTAAAGGCATTTTTGCGTGTTCTCAGAAGGTATTTCCCCTCTTTGTTCATCCATTGTTTCTGATTAGCATACCTCTTTATTGTCTTCTCCACCGTAACATTTTCTACATGGCTGTTAATGCAGAAGAGTGTCTGTGTATTCCTCCAGGTCTGGCACATTTTCATGGGTTGCACTATCTGGGAGTTAGCATACCTCTTTATTGTCTTCTCCACCGTAACATTTCCTACATGGCTGTTAATGCAGAAGAGTGTCTGTGTATTCCTCCAGGTCTGGCACATTTTCATGGGTTGCACTATCTGGGAATTGTTCGCAGATGCAGCAATCAAAACAGTCCTGAAGCTGTGCTATGGCATCCTCTGGCCAAATCTTGACCGTTTGAATGATGGGTCTTGACTTGCGAATGAGAGGTCTGTATGCTAGGGTCAGAAACAGTGAGAGGTGATCAGACTGACCAAGAGGATGGCTGGGGAAGGCTCTGTGTGAGTCCTTGATGTTGGTGTACACATGGTCCAAAATATTGGAACATCTGGTGGAACATTTCACATGCGGATATAATTTATGGAGCACTGTTCGTAGATCAGCTTTGTTGAAGGCTCCGTCTGGGGGAGCATCCTGCCGTTTGCAGATAGCTGAGTGTAGCTGTGTTAGCGCTAGTTTGACATAGCTTGTTGTGGAATATAAACTGCTACAAAGACAACGGAGAACACCCGCGGTATATAAAACGGTCTACATCTCAGCATGAGATACTCTAGATCCAGTTGAACAGTAGCTCTCGGCTGCAGTGTGGTTGGTACACCAGTCTTTGTTGATATAAACACAAAGACCCCCTACCCTTCTCTTACTGGAGTCTTGAGTGCAGTCTGCTCAGTATAGCGTGCGGCTAGTTAGCTCCCTGGCTTTATCGGGGATTTCCCCACTCAGCTACGTTTCCATGAAAATCAGCGCACAACAATCCCTTCGGGTCCATTGCCACAGCCGAACTTTGTCCATTTTGTTGGTTAATGCTCAGACATTGGTTCAAGTAGTTTTCAGTTTTCACATCTTTTTGGCTACATTTACACTATTGCATTTTTGCATGACGGTAAATGATATTTATGTGATTTGTATGAGATTCTGCCTATTTTCTTAACAATACAGAGTGTTTATGTGAGAAATGCTAAGCAGATTATTAGCTTGACATAAAAGGCTACAAATAACATATTTCAGCAACATTATATGGCCAAAACACATATTAGAGCGCAGTCTGAAGTTATTACAAACACTAGATGGTGGTTTTCGCTCGTGTGGCGTAGACAGAGATCTTTTTCTGAAGCACAGCAGAAATGCCAGTATGGACAAGGATAGTTTGCTTTTAAAAATGCCATTTTAACACTAGTGTAAATGTAGCCTACATCTATGGGGGTCAGATGCTCACACACTAGAGCCTCACGTGTGAGCCGTCTCTGGGCATCGGCGTAAACTAGTAGATGCGCAGACCAATCTGTGTATGACAGCAAAGTACCCCGAACAGATGCTCCGCAAGCTTTCGAATCACTCTCGTGGTACATTGATGTCAAACGCCAATCATCCTGCTTACCTCTGTGTCAGGTCAAACACACCTAATGCTTTTTTTCTTGCTTAACCCCTTAGGTATCAAAATTCAGTACCGAATGACAAGACATTTTTCAATACTCTATGGTATGGAGGCAATGCGGTCGGTGCCTAAAAAGTATTGAATTCGATACCCAGCCCCACTTATAAGGGGTTTGCTAACTAACTTAGGTGTGTCCTAAAGAAAGTGCCAAATTAAAAATATTGAGAGGTTCTGAGATTACATGTATAACACCCCTTACAGTAGTTTAGTACTAATAAGAGCTATTAGGATAGCTGCTGATATAGACAGCTAATTCCTCACTCTGCTCCAAAAATATCATCAAACTTCACACCGGGCTTCTATTTCTGTGTTTTATTTCAAGTCATATCTTTAAAATGTTGCTTTTGCGTAACTCCTTACCTTGACTTTCCTTTCTCTGTCTTTCTCCATCATTATTTGATGAGAGCTGTTACGCGAGGAAATGGGGTTATGCCATTATACTGCAAGTGACAAAAATCTCTCTGAAAGCTCTTCAGTGTTGCCAAAAATAACTGTTTTTGAGCCAGGACACAAACTGGAATCTACACACGCACACACACACACTCACAGAAGTGCTTGTTACTGAACATCAAGAGTGTGAACATATGCTCGTGAAAAAGGAAAGCAAGGACTATTGTTCAGACACAGGTAGCGGGAAGCTGCGTCAGTGGAGTTGCCTTTATTTCTCTCTCTGAACTGACTCTTCTGTATAGAACAACCACAGAGACTGGGAACGAGGGGGGGAACGTTAGGACACAACCCATCGTCAGCTGGGTTGTTTGAAGCCTCTCGGCCATGGGACCTCTTGTGAATTAAACTCTGTAGGGTTTCGTCTCTGATCCACAGATGGGGGGTGGATTAAGGACTGAACCTGCTCTCCGAATCACTGATGGATGTTGTAGGTGGACGTGCTGTATCACCTGTGTTATTGTGGCTAGAAGAATTTTTTTGCTACCGCTCCAGCCATTCTTCGAGTCCGACCTCTGTACATATACGAACCACACGAAAGCAAAAGCAAGTCTTACTCTACTCGTCTCCTGTACATAGAAGAACAAAAGCAACAAAAAAAGTATCAAATACTATGAAAAAACAGTTCTTGTACTGCAACAGAAATCGAAAATAAAGATGTTTTGAAGTTTGTGACCTAAACACCATGCCAGTCTCTCCCTCTCTCTTTCTTTCGCTCTCTCCGGCCCTCATTCAGTCCTGCCCTGGAGCACCGCAGTGCCAGGAAATCTAATTGTCTGCCAAGAGACAGCGAGAGAGAGACAGAGAGACAGAAAGAGAAGGATTTTACATACAAATGAGATAAATCCTGGCACAATTTTTATGTAATATAACCCATTACATTGTTGGTAATGTTTGACCTTCAACATTCCCAGACAGGAAGCGCTTGACGTGGATGGAAGGGGAATACACTGTGCCTCAGGGGCGCACTGGTGAATCGTGGGTTGATTGACAGCAGCCGTGATGTAGTGTTGGTTATATTTTATCTGGAAGATGTAATAGATATCAGATGACTAGATGAATAGAATATATTTAGGTGAGAAAAAAAATTGGGGGGCACATTCGGAAAAGTTTCAGTCGCAAACCCTAGATTGTATTTGACTGTTTTACATGCCAATATCAGCTGTTGTTTCTGAAACTGGTGTGACAGTTGATTTACAATTTGTATGTGTATGTCTGAACGTGAACATTTGGATGCCTGCGAACCAGAGTACGTATGTGTGCGAGTGTGTATCTCAGAGGCTATTTTTACTGGGTTAGATGGACCCGCATTAGAAGAACAGGAAGCAGAGTAAATCTATATCTATATTAGAGCTCAGTATAAGCTTCCATCTAAAAGACTTTGTTAACGGTATTTTAAATGTAGTTTTTTTGCCAGTCAGGTACAATGGAAACTGAGGTTTAGAACAAAAAACAAAACAAAACAGGTTTAGCATTCATTGAGCGACAGGAACATCTGACCAATGAGACACAGCCTCTGTGGTTTAGAATCCCCATATGCAAATGAGCTGCATAGCCTATTGAACAAAAGAGAGGTATTCATGAGTGCCCTGCCCCTCTGCTCAATATTTAAGTCTTTCATGTCTGATATTTTATTTATTAATATTTATTTGTCTGTTTTGATTATTTATGCACATATTCATTTCTTCAGTGTGGTTTTCATTCTGTGTACAGAGCATATGTAAGGATGACGAGAGTGTGCTATATTTCAAAAAGCATACTAGCATACTACTCTGGCTGCAGTATATACAATATATTCTTTGCACAGTATGCACATTTTCTCCCAAATTACCTAGTAAATTTTGCCAGAATGAGTGGTAAACAACATAAGCTGAATTCGGAACACTATTTCACTATTTTTTTTTTAAATACACTGTATACTATGCAGTAAGTAATAAGCTAGTATGCCATTCCAAACATAGCCATATAGAGAAAGAGAGAGAGCAGGGGTGAGTATCCATGATTAATGTCAGAGGAAGAGGTGATGTCAAAACTACACAAGTCTACAGCTGGTTAAGAGAAGGTCTGCTGCACCCACTGTCAAATGTGGAGAACATTGTGCATCCCGAATCAACATCCTATCATTCAATCCAAGCACCATCTGCACTCTCCCTTTCTCTATCTCTCACTCCTGTAAGTCTTCTAAGGGGACGTGTGTGCAATCCATTGCATGGTAACTTGTACTGATTGACACAGGGTCAGTATGTTCACCGGTGTGCTGTGGTTAGTACACCCGGTCCTATATTTAGCCCGAGGCATGTATGATCAGCTTTTCTTTAAAGCAATGACCTGAACATTTTTTTACTTGCTTTTCTTGCAAAAATGTTCCATGTTGATGAGTAGGACCAGCTTCAACTGGTCAGCAGGTTTGACCGTTTGAATGTATTGTCATACACCATTGTGAACTGGCTCTTAGAGCTTAGGATGCCCTCTAAGGAGATCTGCTCCTGACTCATGGCCCTCTGCCCACCTGGCACCACATCGCTGCTGTTTTACCCCCTTATACCCTTCTGCGCCGGCCCGCGGGAGAGGCTGTTTACCTCTCTCCCTCCATCCCTGGAGACGTCCAATGTGCGTCACGTTTTGTGCATCTCTCCTTTTTGTGCCCTTGCTCGTTTTTATTTCCCATCTACCCTTCTTCCACATTCCCCCTCCTATACCGTTCTTAGCTCACCGAAATGTTTCTACATGGCTTTCCTAGCTGAGCATTAATGTGGGAAGATTTGTAATGTTAGTCAAAGGCTTTGTTTACATGGGACTGAAGGGATAATATAGTACAGTGTTGAATATGGTTATAATGACAGTGATTATGCGCCGTAGTAAACTGCTAGACTAAAGCCTGCTCCGAGGGACTGCTACCACCTCCAAAATCCCCATACAACCCCTGATTATCATAATAATACTAAGAGCTATAATCTAGCGGAGTCAACCCACCATGCTCCCGCTCTCTGGGTTTCTCCCTTTGTCTTTCCCCCCTCTCGCTCTTTGAGAGCACTTGTGTTCGCTGTTCTTTAGATATGAAAGGAGTCACCCCGATCCGCTCTCCATATCGGCCTCGTTTTCATGTCTTCACATTCAAATGGAGAGGCAAAGAGTGCATGAGTAGACACCGGATGACTAGGCCCAGGCGGAATCTGCCAGCTTTTTTCCCCATTTTTATGCGGAAAGAGTTTAAATATGATAAAATGTGTTCGGTTGAGCTCCGAGTGCTACACTTTTATTGGTAGCTGAATGAAATTTTCCAAAATATGAAAAGAACCACTGCAAATCGCTTGACGAATGCAGATTTCTTTCCTATTTTGAATTTCCTTTTGACACAAGAAGTTCTGTCTGGATATATCCACCATTTTAATATAACCAATAGCCTTTAGTTTACATCAGTCATCCATGATGACAGATGGAATTAAAGGGAAGAGCATTCAAATTCTAGATCAGACTGCAGACTTGCTGCCTTCACATGCTATCATAAATTTCCTATTTCCCACTTATGAAGTTGTGATTACGAGCTTGTCGTATTCAAGTGCTTTAATTTCAGAAAGACTCAAATGTAGCATCCCATTTGTTGACAATCATATAAACATTCACCGCGCTATACATGCAGTTTGTTGACAATCCTGGAATTTTGGTCAAATACATATTTATGATAATTCCGATAGCACGTGAAGGCAGCACTAGTTTGCAGCGGTGTGTTCAAGCGCAGCTTTTTGGTTCAGATCAACAACACAGTCGGCTTTCAACACTGATAGTTCTTTGAAGTTGGCTTGATGTGTCCCGGCTTTAAAAGCTTTAATGTTGCTTTTCACATCTTTTGCTTTGTGGCTTCAAACTGTGGTTATCTTGTATTTGTCTTTTTTTGCTTTAGACCTGCTAGTGCTGAAAGAGGAGAATCAAGATCCGAATGAACTGGAACAGACAGATCAGTATGAGAAACACCATGATTTCATAACTGGTGAAAAAGCCACACAAACGGCATCTATACGTAAAAGAGCTCAGAAAACCAAATCTAATAGCTCTTTCACCTGCCATCATTGTGGAAGGAGTTTCAATGAAAAACGAAGATTTCAAATGCACGTGAGAGTTCACACTGGAGAGAGACCATTCCCCTGCCAACAGTGTGGAAAGAGCTTTGTTCACCAAGGAGCCTTTAAAAGGCACATGAGAACTCACTCGGGAGAGAAGCCTTACACCTGCCAGCAGTGTGGAAACTGTTTCACTCAAAAAGGATCTCTTAACAATCACATGAGAACTCACTCGGGAGAGAAGCCTTACACCTGCCAGCAGTGTGGAAACTGTTTCACTCAAAAAGGATCTCTTAACAATCACATGAGAACTCACTCGGGAGAGAAGCCATTCACCTGCCAGCAGTGTGGAAAGTGTTTCGCTCAAAAACCACACCTTCAAAGACACATGAGAACTCACTCGGGAGAGAAACCTTACACTTGCCGTCAGTGTGTAAAGAGTTTTACACAGAAAAGCACCCTTCATTCCCACATGAACATTCACACTGGAGAGAAGCCTTATACATGCAAACAGTGTGGAAAAAATTTCCCTGCAAAACAAAACCTTAAAATCCACATGAGAGTTCACACTCAAGAAAAGCCTTACACTTGCAAGTATTGTGGGGAGAGTTTCACACATGCATGCACCCGTAATTACCACATGAGAATTCACACTGGACAGAATGTGTTCAAATGTGATCGTTGCGGAAAGACCCTCACAACAGAATTTAGCCTCAAGTGTCACAAGATGATTCACACTGGAAAGAAACCCTTCAAATGTGATCAGTGTGGAAAGCGTTTCATATGTAAGGTAAGACTTAATTACCACATGAAGACTCATTCAGCAGAGAAATGCTGTAAATGTGCTCAGTGTGGAAAGCGTTTCATATGTATGGTAAGACTTAATTACCACATGAAGACTCATTCGGCAGAGAAATGCTGTAAATGTGCTCAGTGTGGAAAGCGTTTCATATGTATGGTAAGACTTAATTACCACATGAAGACTCATTCGGCAGAGAAATGCTGTAAATGTGCTCAGTGTGGAAAGCGTTTCATATGTATGGTAAGACTTAATTACCACATGAAGACTCATTCGGCAGAGAAATGCTGTAAATGTGCTCAGTGTGGAAAGCGTTTCATATGTATGGTAAGACTTAATTACCACATGAAGACTCATTCGGCAGAGAAATGCTGTAAATGTGCTCAGTGTGGAAAGCGTTTCAGTCATAAATGTAGCCTCAATATTCACATTAAAAAACAACACGCTCGAGAGAAGCCTGTGGGAAGAGCTTCTCATAAATAGAAGATCTTAAGATTATCATGACATATGTGTGGAATCATGTGAAGAAACCCACATGAGATTTAATTCAGGGGAGAACTATTTTGTACGAAGTGTTTCTCAGTCAAATGAAACCTGAAGACTCACACTCGAGAGAGACCTTTCACGTGTTTCTGTGTGTTCCTGAAACATCATTCAAGAAAATTCTGGAAATAAAGTCTGACTGTGACAAGAAGCAAATTTTAAAAATCCCCAGCATATTCACTCTGGAGGAAGGCTCATTAACTGTGATCAATGTAATGCATTTCTTTTGACATTAAACCTGATAGAAGTGGCCCTGCAATTTAAAATAGCGCCAAAAAATAGGTATCTGTTTGAAATTAAGACTGCGCTCACACCACAGCTGAATGTGTGTTGTAATTGATTATGGCACCTTCATAGCCATGTCTTTTATTTGTGTTGTTCACTTTTTTTTTTATACTTGTCATGGTCTCCTGTATCCACACCTGACTGTCTCCTTTGCTATAGTTTCAAATATTGTAGTAGACACTAATTTTGATTGTATGGAGACATTGTGCCGTTCAGTTTACTGGTAACTTGGAATCAAAATATTACGTTTCGGTCTTACTGCGAAATGCCACAATGTAACTACAAGGTTATAAATAAAATGGTGAACTGCATGAAGTATTGAACATTGCACTGAATTATTTGATGTATGTTTAGTGAGAGAATGCCCATGTAAACTTGTTTCCAGTCTAGTCTAGTCAAGTCAAGTCACCTTTATTTATATAGCGCTTTTAACAATACAGATTGTGTCAAAGCAACTGTACAGCATTAATTAGGAAAATAGTGTCAATAATGCAAAATGACAATAGTAAACACTCATTTTTCAGTTAAAGGCAGTTCACCATTGAATTCAGTGATGTCATCATCCAGCTCAGTTCAGTTTAAATAGTATCTGTGCAATCATGTCAACTATATCGCTGGAAATTAAGTGTCCCCAACTAAGCAAGCCAGAGGCGACAGTGGCAAGGAACCAAAACTCCATCGGTGACAGAATGGAGAAAAAACCTTGGGAGAAACCAGGCTCAGTCGGGGGGCCAGTTCTCCTCTGGCCAGATGAAACCAGCAGTTCAATTCCAGGCTGCAGCAAAGTCACATTGTGCAGAGGACTCAACTGGTTCCTGTGGTCTTGTCCCGGTGGTCGTCTGAGACATGGTCTTTACAGGGGATCTGCATCTGGGGCTCATCTAGTTGTCCTGGTCTCCGCTGTCTTTCAGGGCTGTAGAGGTCCTTTCTAGGTGCTGATCCACCATCTGGTCTGAACACGTACTGGATCCGGGTGACTGCAGTGACCATCTGATCTGGATACAGACTAAATAAATAAATAAACAAAAGCAACAATTTTTTTTTCTGGATGTAAGCATGAAAACAATGCCTTACGGTATTGCAACGCATCAAAGCAGTCAATACAACACAGTCAAGAATAACTTAAGTAAACTGTGGACTATCTTTGACTCTTGCTGCTGACTTGAATGACGATGATTCCCGTTTGTCAGTTGATGGCCTTTAATTTTCAACTAGAAATGTGCACGCTGCTTTTCTGATGTTCACTGAAGTTTTCCGTGTCT
>NW_015555904.1:18736-24364 GCF_001515605.1 Sinocyclocheilus anshuiensis | reverse complement strand
CCAGTTTTTACCATACTTTCAAAACAAAAATTAAAATAGGAAAAATATGCAATATGAAAATAATTGAAGACAAAATGTGTTTTACTGAGAAAAAACAAAATTTGGTTTTTAAAAAGCCTTTTTCCAAAAGGTACATCTGGAAAAAGGGGGGTCGTCTTATAATCAGGGTCATCTTATATTCGGGCCAATACGGTATTTTCACAGTCATGGTTGTGATGTTTTGTGTTGTACTCTTTTAGTTGGCACCTAAATAATTCACTGAAGTGATTAACTTTCATACTGGGAATTTGTCCTCTGCATTTACCCCTTCCAAGTTAATGCACACACGTCAGGAGCAGCGAGTAGTGAACACACACCCAGAGCAGTGGGCAGCAACCCATGGAGCATTTGGGGGTTAGGTGTCCAGTTCAAACCTCTTGAGCCTCTGCAACAGGTGGCTGTTGGCACATCTGGCAGGGGGAAAGAGATAGGCACACTCCACTCCTCTCTATTCACCTTATTTTGCAAAGTGGAGGTAAATACAATGACGTACATCCTTACAATTGTGTTAGACTTCCGTTTGGCTAGCCGGTAGGTAAGGGTGAATTGGCATTTATTTTGAATGAACATGAATTTGTAAGCTTAACCAACTTTTTTTTTAATTTTTTTTTTATCAGAATGGTAATGCTGCCTTCACGCCATGTTGTAATTACCGTAATTCCCGGGATGACAACACATGACATTTTCCTCCTAGCTTTCCATGTTGTCGGACTCGGAGGTAGAGCCTAAGTAGCGCCAACATGAACCTGGCGGCGGTCACGTGGTACATCTGTCACTGTTCCTAGTCGTAACTCTCAGAACATTCAGAGTTTACAAGCTGTAATTACGAGTTCAGGAGCATGTGAGGGCTTTGGCGTTGATAGTGTTGCCATAGAAACACATAATTTAGATGGAGGAGAATCTCACGTGTTGTCATCTCGGATTTACGACATGGCCTGAATGCAGCATAAATCACGTGTTACAAGGCATCTTGGACAAAGGTAAGAAAAAAAAGCTAATACAGGTCCCTTTATGTGCACATCTAGTTGTATCTGACACGTTATACTTAAAAAAAAAAAAAAAAAAACATTCTGTCATGATCACTCACCTGCATGTTGTTCCAAACCTATGTGACTTCTTACTTTATTCTGTGGAACACAAAGGAAGACATCAAGCAGAATATAAGCTTCAGTCACCACTCACTTTCGTTGTATGGACAAACGATGCAATGCAAGTGAATCAGTGATGAGGTTAATATTCTGCCTTACTTTTTTTGTGAAGGTGAGTGGCCAATGACAGTAGTTTAAGTAATCCTTTAATATACTTTAGTTAAACAGTTTTTGAATGACAATGATCCATTCAAATTTAGTTTGTGCAACAATGACTGACGGCTGTGTGCTCGGGTAATTTAAGTAAATCAGTCAAATTTCAAATGGTGTGATGCAGTATCTTGGTAGGGGCAGCATGAAGGTGAGTTCTACATAAAAGGTTTCATTTTCTATTAATGATGAATATTAAGTTAATGAATTAATAATATTATGTAAACTACATTAAAATTGTTACATGCATAACAGTTTTATTTACACTTTGCGGAAGGTTCAGAATGCAGTGTCAAAGGGCCTGACTGGGCTTTCACGCACAGATGAGCAGCGCCACTGGAACTCTGGTGCCAAATTCCGGTGTGTCCCTAAGAGGCTGGCAGAGATAAGTTTTAAACATCACAGATTTACAGATGACTTGCCTGAGACTTCAGCTGCTGTGTCTCAATCATCATCACCAGCTCCTTCATTCATTTCTCACAGTGAGCTGAGGAAAACCTTATCAGAGGTTCATATACCTGTAGGTAGCCTTCTGCACAAGTGCATGTCAGCTGAACCAGAAAATCTACCAGCAGGTACCACAAAGATGCAGCCTCATGGTGAGCATGGCCCTGAATTGCAGTGTCATAAATGCATGTCATTTTACCACACATATGTTGAACTTGATGCGGGTAAATTGTACAGCTTGGAAAATGTGACCAAAACACAAAGTGCCTCATGTATGGCATGATGCATGGAAATTGTGAGTAACCGCTAACTCTGCAAAAATGGTGCCTTTCCGTGCGTCTACCAAACCTGGCAATTTTCCTCGAGAACACCTTTTCCCGAGGTTCCATGGCAGTTCAGCTAGCAGGTATGGTCAGGAGAATGAGGAGTTGGGTCGTGCATGGATTGAGAGCACTGGGTATGCTGTTGAGAAGAGAGGAATGGTGGTTAGCCGTAAGGAGCCATGTCTTTCTGCAAGCCCAGATGGAATATTAAACTCCTCAGAGCTGCTGGGAATCAAGTGTCCTTTTTTGAGCAAAAACTCCACACATCTTGCAGAACTGTACTCTGGCAAGCTCAGCGATTTGAAGATGGTGGATGGCATTCCTCAGCTACAACCCAAAGGATCCCGTGGGTACTACCTCCAAGTGCAATTAGGTATGTGTTGCACTGGCTTAGAGAAATGCAAGTTGCTTGTTTGGGCTCCAACTGATCAACTTGTTATTGATGTGCCATTTGATTTTCAGTATTGTACTGAGAGCATTACAAAAAAGTAGCAAAAGTATTTTGTACATGGCACCATGGTGTTCCAGTCGCAGTACAGTGGTATTTTTATTCAATAAAATAACAGTACCTTTAAGGGATAGTTCACCCAAAAATGAAAATTTTCATCATTTACTCAACCTCAGGTTGTTCTAAACCTGTATAAATTTTTTTGGTCTACTGAACACAAAGGAGGATATCTGGAATCATGTTAATATACAAACATGGTATTATTTCTTCCTACTATGGAAGTGAATGGGACCCAAGATTTGCTTGGTTACAAACATTCTTCAAAATATCTTCCTTTGTGTTCAGCAGCAAAAAGAAATGGAACACAGGTTTGGAACAACTCAAGAGTAAGTAAATGACAACATTTACATTTTTGCTATCCCTCTAAGTGCTTTTCTGTAACAGTTTTCCACAGTTATCAACAACTTCAGCTTAGCACTATATATTATTCATGGCTAATAGGAGTGTCATCGAGAAAGAAATAGTTTAAACAATGTCTTCTGTTAGAGCACGTAACTTAACAAGCTGTATCTGTTTGTGGCTGTATCCTGATGAGACGTCGCATCGGAGTCTTCACTGGAGCATCGTAGCCCAACCATTTTTCGGGGAATGAATGATTTTCCGTGGGTCTGCCATCAACGAAGTGGAAAGTTCTGAAATTTCGGTGTTTTTTTTTAAGGCTTTTAACCAAAGCCAACGAGCTTCTTCTTCCTTCGGAGGGGCGTGCACATCATAGGGTGCCCCACATCCACATTCAGCTCTGGTGCGTGGATTATGGTCAAAACAAATGCCTTGCAGGTATTTTTTAACGCTTGAACCAGCTATTATGACACTGGTGGTCCTTCTGTGTGGCAAGCAGTTAGATGTTGTGAGATGTGAAGGGCTTTCTGCAGGAAACTTTCAAGCCCCACGGTATCATCATAGATGGACATTTGTTGCCGAAGAGATGGGTTGAGTCCGCGCCGAAATGCTGATAATAGAGCCGTCTCATTCCATCCGCTGCTCGCAGCGAGTGTACGGAATCGCACTTCAGAGCTTGCAACCTCGAGACCAGGCAACGAAGGAATGAGGTGAGTACTTTTATAGGGCATGGGAAGTGGAGTCAGGTGTAAGTAATTAGTAATCTGGTGATTGTGATTGGGTGTAAATGGATGGCGTGGCTGATGAGTCCGTGACACATACACGTTAAAAAAGCAAATCACTTATAACAATTATAAAAATAAAATAAATGTGACTATAACAACTTATAATGCAGTATAGGTCTTCTTGAAGCATCTTTATAAAGATATAGTAGGGGGTAACACTTTATAATAACTTTCATTGATAAATCACTTATAACAATTGTAAAAATAAAATAAATGTGACTATAACTACTTATAATGCAGTATAGGTCTTCTTGAAGTGTCTTTATAAAGATATAGTAGGGGTAACACTTTATAATAACTTTCATTAATAAATTATTAATAAACATTATGTAGTGCTTGTAAATGTTTACTAAGGGCCTGTTTACAGCTGCTCACTTCATTCGTTTTCTCTGATGGTATAGCTATCTGATTGTGAAAAGAGCAGGTGTAAATGCCCTCTGAAACGCTTTCAAGACGGATTTAAATCTGATCGCTCAAACCACTTCAGGAGGTGGTATAATCTTAATAATAATCGTAATTCAAAGGTAAAACAAGATTTTTTTTGCCCCAAAACTAACATAATTTTGATACAGTTTAAAAAAAAAAAAAACATATCTTAAGTCATTCTGCAAAACAGGTCAAAAATACGAAGTAATAAAATCTTTTTTTTTTTTCAGTGAGTTAGCCAAGCTGCAACCAGCCAAAACTGAAAGTAATATTTAGATATTGTTTTTTATAGTGTGCTTAAAAAAAATAAAACTTAGCTAGCTAGCAAACATGAGCAAACAACCAAGCCAATACTAATCAAACTTTCAATTAGCAAAATATCTAGCCTTGGCTAACAAAGCATAAACTTTCCTGCGTTATTGGTGTTGGTGGAGCTTAGGGTCATAGTTGATTTACTCTTCTACATGATGTTATCATCAGACCATCATATGAATGTTGACCCTAAGTCGTCTGAAGACAGCATCATGTGAGAGAATAAATCAATGATGACCTGTGGTCAACGTTCATATGATGGTCTGAAGAAAACATTTAAGAGAATAATCAATAAGGACTTGAGTTCAGCAGTCATATGATAGTCTGATGAAAATGTCATAGAAAAACATAAATAATGACAGCAAACTTTCAGAATGTGTCACTATCACTCACAAGGCCTGTTCAAACCAAGTACAAAAACGAGAACTATATAGTTCAAAAATCATTTTGAATTTAAGAGAATAGCAGAGTCCAAACCAATTTTAGACTTATTTCAGAACTTCCTTTTTTGTCTAAGATCTTAGAGAAGATTGTTCTAACTCAATTGCAGAGCTTTTTGGATCAGAATGCTATTTATGAGGTTTTTCAATCAGGTTTTAAGGCCTACCATAGTACCGAGTCTGCACTGTTAAGAGTACTAAATGTTATATTATTATCAAGGGACTCAGGACACTCTGTGGTTCTTATGCTTTTAGACCTTGTGCAGCATTCGACACAATAGACCATGGGATTCTTATCTCCCGTATTGAGGAGGTGGTTGGCATTCAGGGTTCTGCTCTCGATTGGTTTGGATCATTCTTATCGAATAGGAGTTTTTTTGTCAACATTGGTCAGACTTTTTCATCCTCTGTACCACTGACATGCGGGGTTCCTCAAGGGTCTATTCTTGTCCCTATTTTATTCTCGTTATATGTTTTACCTTTAGGGTCGATTTTTCGTAAATATGGAATTGCTTTCCATTTTTATGCTGATGACACACAAATTTATATGCCCTTTAAAGGGGTCATAGGATTCTTTAAGATTTTAATGAAAAGTCTATACATACTTTGGTTAAAATTTCTGGTAACACTTTCTATGAAGCCCCTATTTATAATACATTATAAGGGTATTCTTAAGGCATTATAATGAATGCATAATGCATTATAAAAAAA
>NW_015555904.1:15276-16885 GCF_001515605.1 Sinocyclocheilus anshuiensis | reverse complement strand
AGTAAAAGCATAAATATTTCCCCAAATGCTCACACAAATGCATCTTACCTAAATAAATTTAAAATGTTTCACAAATATGTATATATACATTTCTTGAATTAATTTCCATCACACATTTATGAATGATGTTACATGTATTTATGGATCGTTGAATCTGCATTTGCAAATCGTCACATGTGTGTGGACTGCTTTGAATTTGTGTGTGGTATTTTTGAGACCTTCCTGGCAGGTTAAGATTCATAATTATCTTTTTTTGGAGGATGTTCCGTTCAGCCAATCGCGGTGAGCTTTTAATCCACCAATCAAAACACTCTTTACTGAACAGACTCAAGAAGCTCAAAGCTGCGCTTGTACTGTGCAGTGTTCTATGATCCGGTCCTTGATGTAAAGACATTTTAGTGGGTACTCTTTTTTTTTTAGCACCTGATTACAAATTTCTACAAAATCACATTATGATTTATATCGTTAGCACAAAATACAGCTACCTGGTTAGCCTGCTGTCTTATACACCAAAGTTGCACATACCCTGTTTATTCAGATCAATCTGTAATGATATCAAATAAGTGTTAAATGTCCAGATATTTCATTTAATAACAACAATTATGTAATGTGTTCTGTTGTTGTTGTTGTTAGTAGTAGTATCAGGTTCGCAGTAACTTTTGATCAGGCATTAAATACAGCTATCACCACCTAAAGGAGATTTCGGACACACACAGCGGAGAGATTTCAGCATGGAGGATGAAAACCACACTCAACCAGTGAGTAAAGTCGTTTTTTATCTGATGGCATTTTCTTATGATTAAAGGTTGTTTTAGTTAATTAAGTGTTACAACATTCAACATTGTTAGTCCACGCCAGCTTTCTTATATTATAACTGGTGTTTGTAGGAACACTTTACAGGATGAAAACAGTGTTCCTACAAACACCAGTTATAATATAAGAAAGCTGGCGTGGACTAACAATTTTGTAACACTGCACGCTTAATTAACTAAAACAACCTTTAATCATAAGAAAATGCCATCAGATAAAAAAACGACTTTACTCACTTGTTGAGACTATAAATGCAGCGCTCTTTGCTGGCATTGTGTCATACTGTAACAACGCAGTTGTTGTATAGAACGTGGGACTAACTGGAGCTAAGCTAGGCTACTGAATTGTTGCTAAGCTAATTGCTAACAGGATGCTAGCATCTACACGTCCAGAATTTTAATTTGGTTATTGGAAAGTGCGAACACTAGGGATGGGCGTATCGATCCAAAGTATCGATATATCGATACTGCCGCGAGTATCGAAAGTATCGATACTCAAACAAAAAATATCGATACTAAGGTGTGTTTTATTTACCAGTGATTTTGTTAATTTAACAAAAAAAATTCGTACAATATACATTGAATTGGACGAATAACCTTTGTTAGCGAGTAATTGTGTAGGACAGAACTATTTTCCTGCTCATCTGGACACGCACAAATGTTGCAAGACAGAACCAATCACAGAGCGCGTTCACTCACTTCTGACAGTGCATTCAAACAGGGCTGCGTTTCCCAAAAGTATCATAAGAAAGCATTAAAGCTTTTGGGAACGGCAGCCCTGAACAATGCTTATCAGAGGA
>NW_015555904.1:7357-15178 GCF_001515605.1 Sinocyclocheilus anshuiensis | reverse complement strand
ATTTTGTAAAACAAAAAAATAATAATGCGTTTAATATGCATTGAATTGGACGAATACCCTTTGTTAGCGAGTAATTGTGTAGGACAGAACTATTTTCCTGCTCATCTGGACACGCACAAATGTTGCAAGACAGAACCAATCACAGAGCGCGTTCACTCACTTCTGACAGTGCATTCAAACAGGGCTGCGTTTCCCAAAAGTATCATAAGAAAGCATTAAAGCTTTTGGGAACGGCAGCCCTGAACAATGCTTATCAGAGGAAAGAAGGACAGAGTTATTTCACAATAAACAAACTTAATACATTTCATAATTTAAAAGTTTAGTTCAGAAGTATCGAATCGGTATCAACGATGCTGCTTTGAAAAATATCGGTATCGTATCGAAAACAAAATAATCGGTATCGCCCATCCCTAGTGAACACTCGCGTTCATTACACCACACGACCCTGAGTGTCTCAGTGAACAGAAGCACTGACAGAACAAACCGACAGTGCCGTAATCTTTCTCTTGTTATTCTAATTACAGCACAAGAACTTACTCACACAGGGCCATATCGCCAAGTGCCTCCCCTACACATCTCTCCCCATGACGGTGACAGCCACACTTTTTATAACAAGGCAGTAAATGAACCAAACCCACCCGAACTAACTTGAACATAAACACACATAACATTGCTAACGCAAAAACCCAACCATCTTGCTTAATTAACACATAAATCAACTCTAAACAAATACCCATAATGCACCTGGCTGCTAGCGCTCACTGCCGGGCCATTACAATACCAAACCATGCAGGCAGCAGCCGCTTGCTTTAGTTAAAATAACAGTGTTCTGTGAATGTTGATGCGAGAGAGTGTGTGTGTGTGTGTGTGTGTGTGTGTGTGTGTGTGTGTGTGTGTGTGTGAGTGTGTATGTGAGAGAGAGTGTGTGTGAGTGAGTGTGTGAGTGTGTGTGTAAGAGTGTGTGTGTGTGTGCTGGTCCACTCCTCTGTTTTCACTCTGTTAGCTAGACATGTAAAAAGCTCGCTGCAAGGAGCTGTGAAAAGTTCTCTGCACTCTGAGATTTTATAATTCAACTTAAACTATCTGCATACCTTTTATTTGAAGCTCCGCTGCCATTGTGTAAAGATGTGATTTCTCAACCACCCTGAAAAATGTAAGTCCTTTTTCATTATGCTCAAAGTTTTATTTTTTATTGAATGATTTATTTTCAGCTGCTCAGGAATATTTGAAGAATGTGGGTAACCGAACAGTTTCTGGTCTGATGGTATTTTTTCTCTACTGTGGAAATTACTGGGGACCAGCAGCTGTTTAGTTGAGACACATTCTTCAGAGTATCTTCTTTTGTGTTCAACAGAAGAAAGAACTTCATGCAGGTTTAGAACAACCTGGGTAAATATGACAGAGTGAACCATACCTTTAAAGTGACAGACACATCCGTTTATAGGCCTATTGTTTTATTAATATTTGGATAGTCTGTTAATATAATATAATATTCAGACATTATCTGTGCTTGGTAGACATCATTATGTTTTTAGACATTATTAGACAGAGGAATTAATAGTTTATAATTAATGTTAGACCCTATTTATTAATTTATATTTATCATAAATATATACATAACAAATAATCATATGTCATATACATTTTGGCATTTTAAAAAATAAAAAAAATGCTAAATTACTTAGGTTTTAAAAAATGGGACAAATAATTACATGACTGGAATTATTGCAATGAATATACTTATTAGAAAATCAAACTATATTTAGATTCATATGGACATGCTGCGATAAAATCTTTCTTATTCAGTGAGAGATTATTATTAAAACGGGTAAAGCTCAGGTTCAAGAGATGCATTATGTTGTAGGTAGTGATGGGAAAACGAGGCTTTCTGAAGCGTTTGAGGCTTTCATGAAATTGTGCCGAAAAACGGTTCATTACTCGAAGCTTTTAACACCGTGTGCCTTAGTGATATCTGGTGTTCGGACTTTGTTTTCTCCACCATTTCTGACAAATCATCGCAGAGCAGAGGATGGTTTGAAAAAGCATGTGACCAAAAGCTTCGGAAGTCTGTGACATTCAAGAGTGGAATCAATCTGGGATCAATACAATATCTAATCTGATAGGCCTATAATCTCATCTCAATTAATTTGTGCCAATGAGACCACAACTTGTGTGGTCAACGGATTCACATATCGATCAATAATATAAAATACACAAACATGTAATCATAATTAATAATTGATGTGGGTAGCTGATAAAATATATATTTGGGTGAGCTGTTATAGGCCTACACTGTAAAAAAAAATCCGTAAAATTTACGGTAAAAAACCGGCAGCTATGGTTGCCGGAATTTTACCGTAAAAAATACGGTAGCAACGTTTTAGGTTTTACGGTTTATAGCACAGAAACTGCACTTGTTAAAATTACAAATGACTTGCTTCTTGCGTCAGACCAAGGCTGCATCTCATTGCTACTCTACGCTTCGGGAGTCTGTGACATTAAGAGTGGAATCAATCTGGGATCAATACAATATCTAATCTGATAGGCCTATAATCTCATCTCAATTAATTTGTGCCAATGAGACCACAACTTGTGTGGTCAACGGATTCACATATCGATCAATAATATAAAATACACAAACATGTAATCATAATTAATAATTGATGTGGGTAGCTGATAAAATATATATTTGGGTGAGCTGTTATAGGCCTACACTGTAAAAAAAAATCCGTAAAATTTACGGTAAAAAACAATGTACCTTTCTGGCTGCCATTGGTTGTTAAATTACACAATTTTAAATAGAATAGTTGATTTAATACACTACATTAATGACATGTAAATTAACGACACTTATATAAATATGAATAAGAATGATATCAAAGGTAATTTTGATATTTTGTAAGTACATGTGCTATGACACGTAAATGAGAAAATGTTCCTTTTTATTTTCTATAATAACTCTTTAGCTGATGCATCAACGTGCTTATATCTAATGATGCTACAACTGAAGAGTAAATGCACACTGTTTTTAATAAAAAGTTTGAAATGTTTTACTTTACATGTAATGAATCTAGAATATATGAACGTTTCACTTTTTGGGAAAAAAAGAGCTTTTGCACGATATATAAAAGTGTTTCGAGACGCACCTGTATGCATACAAACATCAGATGTCATGTTTATTCATGAAGGATGTCTCATGTATATTGGCACGTGCGTATGCAAACAGCAGATGTTATATCACCTCAACTGTGTGTGTTCGCATACTACAGAAACATGGATGCATCAAATGCAGGCTTTAGAGAATCGAAGCGTTAGAAATCCCAGAAGTCATAGCGTGCAGATGACGTGTGGACGTGTCTGCAAACGGTGGACTAATGACAATGTTACTGAAATGGTGACTAAAGGAGTTAGCTGATAGGAATTACTTTGGTGCAAAGTTTAACCAGGAGAAAAGAGATTATTGTTCAGTTTTATACATCTGTCTTCATGTTACAGGAAGCAAATCTCAAGTTTTACTGGGTTGATTCTGTTCTAGTGTGGGGTTTGGTGAAGTGTACTAAAAACAAAAACACTATTAAGTGTACTAAACCATTTATGGCAAACTACTATTACTCACTGCTGCTGCCTGGTGACGATTATGCTATATGTTTCCTGTGAAAATAGACGTTTAAGATGTTTATGATTTAGGATATTTGTTTGAAAAGATGTTTAAGATTCCTGTGAAAATAGGACCTTTAAGATGTTTATGATTTAGGATATTTGTTTGAAAAGATGTTTATGGCATGTTTGTGCATGAAGCGTAAAAGTAATAATTGTAGTTTTTCATTATGACAGTCATTATTACAAGAAAGTCTCTCAGTATTATGAGCAACGAAGTAATTATTATGAGAACGATTGTCATTAAGTCTTTATTACAAGAGTTTCTCCGTATTATAAAAAAGTCATACGTTTTTATCTGAATCTTATGACGTATTAACTCGTTATGAGAAACGAATTCGTTATTACGAGAAAGTTTCTCATCATTATGAGACATTTTCTCAATTATAATGAGGTACTAGTCATAATTATGGGAAAGTTTAATATTATGCTGTACACAATCATATTTTCTTTACTAAATTGTGTTAGAATTCAAGGGCCTTTCGGCAAAGAAGTACCATAAATGATTTTTTTTGGCCTTTGTTTCCTAAAAAGAAGCAGCATCTGGCTGCATTTCAATGATATTGGAGACTGAATTTATATTGAATATTGTATACTGCATATTTCTGAATGCCAACCTTAACCTTAATGTTAAGACTTTTGCCTTTATTTATTTGATTTGTTTGCAGTGGTTCCGTGTTCAATTAAAGTGTTACAAAAATGAAACACAAAAAAAAAAAAAAAAAGCTTTTATGAAATCACTGAATTAAAAAAAAAAATGCTTATCAACATACAAACCATTCACAATTGCTAAATTGGGCTAAAATAGAAGTCTCCGAGTGATCCTAAATAAAGAGCCATTTGGGAGCCGTATAAGAGCTGGCTCTTCTAAAGGAGCCGAGGCAAAACAGCCGGACTTATTATTATTATTATTATTATTAATTAAACATTCGTTCAGAAATACAAGTGTGACAGAACATATGCCAAGGAAAAGAGCCAGGGGTTCAAGGATGACCAAAACAATATACGACAATTACAAATCAACAGAGAAAGAGTAGAAAAATAAATAAATATGTAAACGAGAGAAAAGCGCCGAGTTTTAGTGGTTTTGCTGTCTTTTTGCAAGCACAGGGTTCATTTCACCAGGTTCATTAGATAGCTAATTTGTAATTAAATACATGTATGTACGTGACGTCCTGGTCAATAGAGTCAGATTTCCCTGCTAATGCTAACTTTGGCCTATTTTATTAAGTGTAACGTTTAGGCTACGATTAGACGGTTAAATTCCTTCGTCTTTTGTTCGGACGCCCATTTCCATTTTATTGTTGTTGTTAGTGTGTGTGTGTGTGTTTCTGTTAAACAACTGAAGCCTTGTCGAAATAATAACAAATAAACTGTATTGCCCAATGACTAGTCTCTCTTTTATTATTTTAGGTAACTCCGAGTGATGTGATCCATGTATTTTTAAATGTCATAATTATGTCTAACCACTTTTATCTGCAGAACAGTGTCTTTACACTGAAAAAACAGGGGGAACAGCATTTTTTTTTTTGTCTAGATTGTAATTTGTCATTTAAGTAGGCGATATGAATCAAAGTATTTTTAATCATTATTATTTTTAAATTACTTTAATAAAAGCTTGTTTAAGAGGATTTTGTTTTTTATATTACTGTGACTTTATTAATAAATGTGACCACAAATGTTGTTTATATACTCTTTTATAGAAGATTTAAACGATCTCTGTCATTTCTGTGGACGACGCAACGACGCAAGTGATTCAGACGTAACACCTGCTTGGTTTGGGGACTTTTTATTTTACTTTTTAAATTAAACCTGCAGTATTATCTTATGTTTGGTCCTTGCTAAATTGGCAGTTGTTACAGGTTACTTGAATCTCATTTTAGGACAATTATGGTTATTTAACATATTGTATGATCTTTCAGATTGCCTGTGATGGATGTGACGGGTGCTATCACCAGTCGATAAAGAATATTATTGCCCAGCGTGTTATCGGAGTCGGTATATTATGAAAATTTTGTAAATAGTTTTTGCTTGGTTTTTGATATTGCACTTTTTTTTGTGTGTTTCTAAGATTGTATGTTTTAGTTTGTATGGTTTAAAAATTGCTTTTCTGTTGTACTGTATTGTACTGTTGTATTTTTAAAAGGTGATTACTCTATTTTTGATTGTGATTTCCCATCGTTTAATTACAAATTAATGAACATTGCATGCAGAAAGACGGCAAAGCCACCAGAAGCCGACTTGCTTAGCCGGGGCGAAATCATGACGTCATGATTTCAGTACTGAAGTTTCAGGGTTGCAAGGATGTATATATGTATATATATATATAAAACAACCGCGGACTTGGCAACACTGCGCATGCGCTGTGAGGGGGAAACTGACGTCACCACGAGCTCCTCCGTTCAGTCAGCGCTGGGTCTCTTCTGAGGCGAGAAGCAGCTCACGGTAAACACGCTTCATACGATTATAAAGTATGTTTTCGTTGCAGCAATATTTCACGGAGTCATTCATGTGGTACACTGCTGTATGTGTGCGTGTTTTATGGTGTCTGCTTTGTGAGGAACTAATTCAGCAAGACTTCTGAGGCGTCTTCGGGCGACCGTTACTGAATGTCGCTTGATCGAAAGCCGAAGTGTGCTCTGTGAGGGGAATTAATGGTATCTGTGTGCTGTATGTGCACGAAATGGGAATTCAGAGACATGTAACGCGTAATTCTACCTCTAACGGGTATATTTGTCTTGTCGTGTGTGCTCAGTTTAACTGCAGTTGAGTATTTTCAGGAGCACGGAGAACATGAATGCTCCAGAACCCTGCGGAATAAAGCAAGAAGACACCGAAGAACACATAGGTTGGTGTTTATTCTGGATTCCTCAATAATGTTATAAAACATCAAGCAGCTCATCAGATGGCTTGATTCAAACAGCCATGTTTCTAAAATACAGTTCTTCTCTATTAAACCTTTGACAAGTTTATCAAACAGCAAAAGACTAAATCACTCACTGCTCTGGACTCTTTTGTAGCGTTAATAGTGATTCATCTATATTTAATTTACTCCGCTAAGACTATGCAGTGTTACTTTACATTCGATTACTTTTGCCAGTAGGTAATTGTAATTGTAAAAACTTTATTGTCCCGCTTTGGGGCAACCTGTTCTGCAGCATGATAGATTTTGTATTTACACCACAGACAATACATAACATTAATATATAGCACATTAAGAAAAACAGAATCAAAAGCTACCTCCTCTTGTCTGAATCAAGCGAATTAATAGCACGTGGAACAAGCGGAAATTTAAATCTGTTAGTCTTAGCTAGAGGGACCCTGTACAAAGATGCTGAGGGGAGGGTCTTAAATGAAACGTAGGCTCTGTTTACACCTGGTATTAGCATGCGTTTTGGTCGATCCGATCACAAGTGGACAACGCTAAGTAGAGCTGCACAATTAATCGAATTTCTAATCGCGATTACAATTACGGAATGCCACAATTACGTAAGCGTTCAAAGCGGCGATTAATCATTCGTCTACTTATGTGCTTTTTTTTCTTTCTACATGTTATCTTAAGGGTTTTTCCCATTATTTTTAATTTTTGTTTTTTGTATAACATAAAACCGTTCATATTTTTCCTTTTTTTAAATAATTTAAAGAAGCAACCAATCCGGTGTATTAGTTGACATTTGAGGCGTAATACTGTAGAAAAGCACTAACGTTTTTTTCAGTTAGAGTGTTTTCAGCTCGTTTATTTTCAAATAAAAATACGGCACGCAGTTGCGTCAAACAATCGTATAAACGTCATTCGATGTAAATTGTGATAATCGTAATTAATAATCGCAATTACAATTTCAAGGGAATAATCGACACTTATGATTTTTGGAACCAACAAATCAATGACAACGTTAAAATCGATTCAATGTAAGCCTTACAAAGAGCGGTCATCAGTGTCCTATCAATATTAAATTTAGCTAATTTCCGCAGACGATAAAGTCTTTGTTGGCTCATCTTATACTGCCTATCAGTATTCTCTACAAAATTTAATTTATTATTGATAATAGTACTTAGCAGGGCTGTACGTTAACTTTTTTTTCACACAGCACTGGTGCTACAGAGGTTGAAAGTTTTGTAGCACAGGCCAAAAAGTTGTAGCACAAGTATAAAACGTCTGTTATC
>NW_015555904.1:0-428 GCF_001515605.1 Sinocyclocheilus anshuiensis | reverse complement strand
CATCGTCTCTCGTCTCGTCTGATGCACTCACTCAACCAAGCGTTCTAACCACAATCTCGCCCCTCCCCAACCATTCGAAATTCGAATTTCTGTAGGCGGGAATTATTTGTAATGATATTCCAATGAGCCGCTTGTGATATCACAAAGCCCGGAAAACAAACGCTGTAGTCCAAACGAGCCGTTCGTTGTAGTTGTAGTTCTTGAAAAGGGATTTTTAAAAAACGAAATATCTCCCTTTGGAGTGGACTTTGAGATTTGTGACTTTCTAGATCTTTTTTATGCCCAAACATACACACTACACACTGACTAAAATTAAAAAAAGTGAAAAAGCATAATAGGACCCCTTTAATAACCGCCAGCTTGAATGGTTTTGGGATGTGACCTAAGACAACGACGAGTTAATAATATTGAGAAGCGGTTCTTCTGCT
>NW_015555903.1:0-531 GCF_001515605.1 Sinocyclocheilus anshuiensis | reverse complement strand
GGCAGTGACATAAATTTTGTGTTTTGCAAAGTTTGCTGCTTAAGTATTTGTATCAAAGTTTGCTGCTTCAGTATTTGTAGATTATTTTACCACATGTTTCTATGGTATACTGAAAAACAATGCATATCATAAGTTTTAAAGGCTTTTATTGGCAAAAAATATAATGAGTCAATATTTTTGTTGATCCTTGTTCTTCATAACCTCTGCAATTCGCTCTGGCATGCTGGATATTAGCTTCTGGGCCAAATCCTGACTGATGGCGATCCATTCTTGCCATATTAGTTCTTGGAGATGATCACAATTTGTGGGCTTCTAAGCTTGTCCACTCGCCTTTTGAGGACTGACCACAGGTTCTCTATGGGATTGAGATCCGGGGAGTTGCCTGGCCAGGGATCCAAAATGTCAATGTAATTATCTCCGAGCCACTTCTTTATCACTCTTGCTTTGTGACATTGTGCTCCATCATGCTGGAAAATACACGGATCGTCACCAAATTGCTCATGGATCGTTGGAAGAAGTCACTCTTGCAGG
>NW_015555902.1:62823-74765 GCF_001515605.1 Sinocyclocheilus anshuiensis | reverse complement strand
TAAAGCATTACAATAATCTAACCTTGAGGTCATGAACGCATTAATCAACATTTCTGCATTCTGACATTGAGAGCATAGGTCGTAATTAGATATTTTTGAGATGGAAATATGCAGATTTACAAATGGTAGAAAGAATATCAGAGTCCACACCACAGCTATAACGATAAAGGCACAGAGAAACAATATCATTGGAATCACTTTCATAATGATTTTTTTTCCAGCTGATGAACGTTAAAAACATCGACAGCCAATCAGTATCAATCGTGCCATATTGAGCTCGAGAATTTAAAGCGGCAGACGAGTGTGCGCTTGGAGTAAACAGACGATATCATCTGCTGGAGTGAGTTCTTTATAGTTATCTTTATAGTTGTTGTTCTTGGTGTGAAAGGGCCTTAAGACTGCTAAAAAAATCGTATATAAGAGTATGTCTCCCTAATCAAACAAATTCAACTTACCTGGGGCCTCATTTATAATCGTTGCGTACGCACAAAACCAGCCCTGAAAGAGGTGTACGCCACTTCCTGCGCAAAAGGTGGGATTTATAAAAACAAACTTGACGGGAAAATTTGCGCACCTGCACGCAAACTCTGACCCATGCATACAAACTCTTTTTCCTGGAGTGAGTAAATTAATGAAGTAAAAACAATGAATTTAAGCTCTGTTTTCATGTCGATATACACATTTACATTAAATATTCCACTCTCATATGGAGATAAGGACTGAAATTACATAAAGTCATTACGCAGATGTAGCAAATCAGCTCAAAAAGGAAATGTATATAAATAATTACAATTAATTATGATTAATTACAATTATTCATATCAGCTGCCAGTAGTAACTGTAGCAGAATTAAATTGCCATCAACCAATCTGTTCGTCCAGCGATCATTCAGTGTAAGTTCATATCAACTCTAGGAAAGGATATTTCCGTGGCCACAGAAAATACTTTCATACAGTATTAATGCATTAGAGCATGTAGTAAGGCTCAAAATCATAAAGGGACATTAATTTTGCAAGGCAGAATCAGAAACTCGTGTAATTTGTGCACAAGAGTTTTATTAACTAAACACTAACACAAACTAGTCTAACAAACAAACAAACAAACAATCACTCATACATCCCCTCATACATGGGAAAAGGCAAATGAGGCTTGATGGATTAAGCTATCAGGAAAAACCAGAGAATGAAGCTATGAAAAGAGTCAGTTAACCACCTGAGTGAAACCATCAGTGCCGTTTTAGAACAGGGTCTACAGCTTATACTAAACCTACGTTTCGTTTAGTTAAATGTATGATACTTGCATTGCCTTGGCCTGGAAAGAGCGTACGGATGCAGTCTCGTATGAAAGTCTTGATGGTTTGGAGGTTCGGTGGTGTAGGAGTCGCGATCACCTTCCTCCGGATTTGAAGAGTGATGAACTCCAAAGATGTTCTGACTCGATGGTGACTGGGAGTATCTTCCCAGTGGAAAGTGAAAAAGAGCTAAGAGAGACATCAGCTGAGATCCTAGGATCTTTGGTGAATGGAAAGACAAGGCCGAAGCCTGGTGAAGACTTAAGAGTTGCAGAAGCATTCTAGCTCACATCCTCATCTTCTCAGAATCTAACAGAACCGCAGACTGACTGGTTACATGAATGAGTGGTTCTATCATAAGCATGCATAAAACAGTATACAATACAAAAGACAATATACAAGAATAGTAAGAACATACACAATGACCTGAAGTATATGTGTTCATTCAAAGAAAGGTTTTCTTATTAATTAATTAGAGAAGAGTCCATTTTTATGGACATTATGTGTCTGTTTTAGAGAGACTTGAGTAAGAGTTGATTCTCTCTACATACTTTTAGGTCGTAAAAATGTATCTGATCTGGCTGAGGGGTCCTGGTTGCCATGGTAACCAGGGGCCTGGGGTCGTTCCCAGACATGCTGGCACCCAGTATGTTTATTGGGTGAGGGGTCTGTGATTATTTGTTAATCTAATGATTAATTGATTTGTTAAATCTAATGAACAAATGTGTGTCTGATTGGTCCAAATGCTACACAGAACTTAAACCAAAATTATTTGAATTTAGACATATTTGTAGTGAATGCGCTTGATCACTTTTCCTCTTTTATTGACAGCAAGGAGTGCTATAGGTGCACAATAATTCATCTTTAAACTGAACTGCAGATCTCATGTTATGAGAAAATATTTTTTCCACGAGAACAATGATCAGTGATGCGCACTTACTTCGATATTATGGCAGACACTGCTGGATTCAGTGGTCGAACGGTCCATTATCCAGTTTGAATAGGCCCAATGATAATAGCTTACTGTACAACCGCAGCTGCACAGAGGTGTTGATGTCGTGTGAAGTCATCTCTACAACATTATGAAAAGTACCACTGTATTTGAAGGCTACAACTTGAAAAAACGGTAAGATTTATACGTTTCCTTTTTAAAATACTTTGTTAGTGATGCGCCGAGTCAGACAATTTTACACTGCAATAAATAATCTGTTTCCACTCAAAATAGCTAAAAGATATTCACTTTATCAGCAAAACTGCATACATTTAGTTTGATTTGAATTATTTAAAACAATTGAATTAGGCTACTATTTGGCCAGTGTAAAAGAATGAGATCAACTCTATTCTAAAATATTTATCTGATAACTATTTTAAACTGACATGAAATAAAAATTAATTTATGGCACAAATGGCATAGTCCGTATCTCATATTTCCTTAATGTCTTTTATCTTTGACGGTGTTAAACATGGTGTCACGTGGATGGGAATATGCATGGAAATTATATGCAGATGAGGTTATGCATAGTAAAACAAGGCATTGTAAGCTCTATATATGGTGATTTCGGGGAGGAGTCAGGGTGGAGATGCACGTACGCACAATCTTCCCCTGACTGGGATTTATAAAGGGATTTTTGCGCATGTTCTGGCGTACTAGCTTTTCTAGTCAAATCTAGCTTTTGAGCGTACGTATACTTTTAGGATGAAATCTACGGAGAGTTTTATAAATGAGACCCCAGCTCCTTAGGCTGCATTCCATTTCACCTTTAGATGCACACTCACAAAATTCCTCTAAGCACTTCCCTTCAGGGGAATCCCACTGCCATTTTGAAGTGCATTCCACTTTGTAAAGTGGATGAGGGAAGTTTATATGGACAGACCCTTCACCCCTCGATTTTGACAGAGAGTGAGCCTACTTCAGATGTACACTTCAGGCAGCTCCATATACCAAAATGCAATGCATCTGTTATGTCACTTAATCTACCCCCGTGCTTAATTTAACCCCACCGCAAAAAAACTATGATATATAAATTATTTTAAAAAAATATTTAAAACAGCCCAAGCATTCCGCCAGTAGTGGGCACTCGTGCAACGTAATCAATGATGTACATCCGATTCAATGACAGAGCGAAGTTAGGGAAAGGCATTAAAAAGGCATTTGTCGCAAAAAGTTAGTGACTTCTCTTATAAAATGCAATTTTTTTTCAGTGTAAACTCTAAAAATAGTTCAATCCAAAAGTATTGTTTAGTGTAAAGCATGTTGAAGATTAGCCGATAAGATGACGATTTATTAAATGATAAGCGGTTTCCTATAAAAAGTTTATTCTTTGTAGTGTACTGTTTATTCAGTGTAGTGAAACCTCTTCTCCATTGACATACATTTAAAAAGAAATAGCCTCTGGTCTCCTTTCCCAAGTACTGCCAAAGCGGAAGCATTAGCATTAGGTTTTTTGGCTAAAGGTTGCAGGCTTGCCTTCTAGTGGCTTTGGTGGAACATATAGCTCTAGCGGCCCTGTCCCAAATGGCACACTTCACGTGCATTTGCGGTCTTGTGGACTTACAATGGCTGCCACGTGCGCATGTCTGTTAAGTCCACGAGACCGTAGGGTGCCCCATTCGTCATTTTAGCTTTCAGAAGGGTGCTCGAGAGCGCCCCCTTTGCGGCCGCTATGCACCCTCGATGCGCACTTCTGCCGAGCCCATTATTAAAAACGGTCACTCATTCATCACGATCTCACAAAGTTCCAAAAAAAAAACAACAATGAACGTAACTACACGATTAAACTTTTTGTCTTTGTTAGAAAGAAGTTACGAGCATGATAGAACTCAGCACTGGACAAAAAACGGTGACTGGAGCAGTGAGTGCGTGGATTCCAACCTAAACACCTCTGATTGGCCATTGCGTTTTAGAAATCAACAAACATGTCTGTGATTGGTTACATTGCTCACCTCTGTGAAAATGCATTGTAAAATCATTTGACGCTTTCCAAAGCAGAAGGGCAGACACACTGGATTGTTTGCCAAATCTATTTCATTATGCTATTATTATGAAGAAAACAGATCCTAGACCAGGGGTTATGGGCAGCTTTTCCATCTAAAAGCAATCAGAAGCAACAGCAGGCAGTTGTATAAGTAAGACTATTATTCACGCTAAACTCAAGTCCGACCGTCCCCCTCGATCCGAAGGGGGGGCACAGGGATGTCCATGGGGGGCCAAGCCCGCCCGGCCCCGGGCCTGGTCGGATTGCAATCCGATCTTGCAAAACATTTCAGGAGGTGGTCTGAGATGCATTCCAGATGCAACTGGACAAGTGTAGCCTAAATGCATCTGGTTGTTGAACAACATATTAATTTTACCACAGTGCTAATGCAACACGCATCTCCACAGATATGACCCATCATAGATGAACGTCTCTCTACAGCAAGCAAACTGCCTCAAACTGAAAGTTCGGTGTCGCATCCAGGGGCTTAAAACACTAATAAAATGTAGTGAGACCAGAGGCGCCACTAGCAATTTTGGGTCCTATGAAAGAAAATGAGGTCGGGCCCCCTACCGCACCAAACATACAAGCCAACCTAGTTATCCAAAATCTTTGTCTGCAATTTAATAATAATGACTGTAGTATCTTGAGATACGGAAAAAAGGAAACACAGAGGAGCCAAAAGTTCTCGATGGTCACTTTACTGAGGACCCATCGCAGCATTTAGACCTACACACCAGCATGGCAATAGTGCGCACACAATGCGCTTCTTCACGGCCTTTAAATAGTGCACCAACCCATATACAATGCGTGACCGCCCCCTGCTGGACAAATCTCAATGTGCACATACAACACTCCTCCCCGCTTAAATCCAAAAACAATTTTTTTCTCCAATCAACAAACTTGAGGGGAAAACATTGTTCACATACAAGACAATTTTCAATAAAGTGCAATTTCAAAATTTTGCAACTGTCTGTGCAGTTTTCTTTTTCAAAGTCCGACTATTTTTTTTTCCATCACAAAGTCCTTTAAGTGTGCTAGTAATTTTTACATCACAAAGTATTTTAAGTGTGAGGGTCTTAGACCCCCAGTAGGTACAATTTCAGGGTTTTTTTACTTCTGCAATTGATGTCACTTCAGGAATGGTAGGAGCACTAGATAACTCGGACAACAGCCTACTGGAACATTCAGTTTGCAAATTTTCGAGCTCCTTTTGCTGAGGAGTAACATCCAAAGTTGGTATTAGGGGAGTACTGGGTGATTTGGGCTCTTGAACATCAGTATCCTGAGACCCAATTTCAGCATCACATAACTGAACATCCATGCTCGGTTGGTAATCAGTTATCATTTCTTTTTGTTGGTGACTAAATAATTGATCTACATGACGTCGCACAATTTTATCATTCCCCAAAGCTACTGTACAAGATACAGGTCCTGTAATGTCCTGAATTACTCCATGCACCAATTTTGGTCCATACCCAAAGTTTCGGGTATACACAGGATCTCCAATCTGGAAATAACGAGATTTCACATGTTGATCATGATACTCTTTCTGAACTTGTTGTTTCCTTTCCATTTTACCAGTGAAGTCAGGATGTATCTTGTCAAAAGTGCAACGCAATTTTCTTCCCATCAGCAATTCAGCAGGAGACAGTCCCGTTATAGACTGGGGTGTGTTACGATAATTAAACAGAGCTCTATGTAACTTGGTCTCCAGAGTGTTCCCCAAACTTTTTTTCATTAGGGTTTTGAAAGTTTGAACTGCTCGCTCTGCCAAACCAATAGATGATGGGTGATACGGTGCAGAAATAACATGGGTTATTCCGTTCTTAGTCATAAAGTCTTTACTTGCTTCACTTACAAAACATTGGGCATTATCAGACACTATCATTTCAGGAATCCCATGTACACTGAAACTTTTTCGCAAACACTCCAAAGTAGCTGCTGTTGTTGCTGAACTCACAGGATAGGCATCAATCCACTTAGAATGAGCATCAATGATAATTAAGAACAATTTCCCTAGAAAAGGGCCTGCATAATCCATATGAATTCTCCTCCACGGTTGTCTGGGCCACTCCCATGGGTGAAGTGGGACCCTCACAGGGGATTTTCGCTGTACTTGACAGACAGTACAATCTCTTACTCGAGTTTCAATATCAGCATCCAGATTCGGCCACCATAGGTAGCTCCTTGTCAAACCTTTTATCTTGGACATGCCTGGGTGGGATTGATGGAACTGTTCCAACAAACCTGAACGTCCCTGTTCTGGAATAACAACACGCACTCTCCACAGCACACATCCGTCCTGAACACTGAGCTCTTGCTGTCTCTGTTTATAAGGTACAAATTCCTGGGTATCATTGTGATCAGGCCAGCCTTTAAGCACATACTCATGTACTCTTGACAAAACAGGGTCTTTACAAGTCCAGTGCTTAATTTGCTCTGTGGTCGTCAAGGGACCAGCTACACTCTCCAACATCAAGACATGCTCTTCCTCTGGTTCTTCCTCAGAAGGTTGTGAAACTGGAAGACGACTGAGAGCATCAGCATTACCATGACCTTTACCCGCTCTGTAAGAAATGACTTATTCATAGGCTCCCAACATTACTGCCCACCTCATAATTCGTTGAGATGCCATTTGAGGTACAGCTTTTAATTCATTCAATAAACTGAGTAGAGGTTTGTGGTCAGTACAGATTACAAATTTACAACCATACAAGTATTTGTGGAATTTCTTGACTCCAAACACAACAGCTAATCCTTCTTTCTCTAACTGGTAGTAGTTCTTCTCTGCAGCTGTTAGTGTTCTGGATACAAATCCAATAGGTCTTTCCGTTCCATCCCTCATACGATGTGCTAATATGGCCCCCACACCGTATGCTGAGGCATCACAGGAAAGGATGAGTTCTTTTTTTTCATCATAGTGGATCAAGACACGATTAGATTGCAACAACCCTTTGGATTTCTGGAAGGCTTTTACTTGGTCTTCTTCCCAACACCAACAAACATATTTCCTCAAGAGCCTATATTCATAGGCTCCCAACATTACTGCCCACCTCATAATTCGTTGAGATGCCATTTGAGGTACAGCTTTTAATTCATTCAATAAACTGAGTAGAGGTTTGTGGTCAGTACAGATTACAAATTTACGACCATACAAGTATTTGTGAAATTTCTTGACTCCAAACACAACAGCTAATCCTTCTTTCTCTAACTGGGAGTAGTTCTTCTCTGCAGCTGTTAGTGTTCTGGATACAAATCCAATAGGTCTTTCCGTTCCATCCCTCATACGATGTGCTAATACAGCCCCCACACCGTATGCTGAGGCATCACAGGAAAGGATGAGTTCTTTTTTTTCATCATAATGGATCAAGACACGATTAGATTGCAACAACTCTTTGGATTTCTGGAAGGCTTTTCCTTGGTCTTCTTCCCAACACCAACAAACATCTTTCCTCAAGAGCCTATGCAAAGGAGCAAGCAGGGTAGAAAGATTTGGAAGAAATCTGTTATAAAAATTCAACAAACCCAAATAGGCTTTCAGTTCCGTCACTGATGTCGGATGTTGGTGCTTCCTGTACAGCTTGAACTTTCTCTGGAACAGGATTAATACCTGTGGCATCAACTTTATGGCCCAAGAAAACAAGTTCCTTTTCCATGAACTTACACTTCCCTCTTTTCAGTCTTAATCCAGACTCCTCCAGCCTCTGCAATACTTTATCCAGTGTCCCCAGATGTTCTTGATCATTTTTTCCTGTCAACAGAATATCATCCAAATATACCGTGACTTTTGGAATGTCCTTCAGGATTCCTTCTATAGTTCTCTGGAAGATTGCGGGGGACTTGAACTCATCCAAAGGGTAATCGTGTATACGTAAAGAGACCTTTGTGAGTATTTACAGTGACATATTGCTTCGATGTTTCATCCAACAAAATCTGTTGATATGCATGACTCATATCTAATATGGTGTATTTCTCACCTCCAGATAACACTGCAAATATATCCTCCATTCGGGGAATGGGATACTACTCCAATGATGATTCCCAAATTAACAGTCACTCTATAATCTCGACAGAGTCTCACTGATCCATCTGGCTTCAACACCGGCACGACAGGAGCTGCCCACTCTGAAAATTTCACAGTTTCAATGATATGTTCTTTAATCAGCCGATCAAGTTCAGCTTCCACCTTCTCTCTCATGGCAAAAGGTAATGAACGTGATTTTAAAAAATGAGGTTTTGCACCACTGGTTACATGAATTTTGGCTGTGGCTCCTTTTAATGTTCCCAGTTCTTCTTTAAAAACAATTTCATGTTTCTTTAAAATGTCTTGCAACATCTCTGAGCTTGTTTGGATTTTATTCACCTTTTCCCAGCCAAGTTCCAACTCAGCAAGCCATGATCTTCCCAACAAGTTAGGACCAGATCCTGCCACCACCACAACTGAGAGGTCTTTAACTAATCCGTTATGCTTGACTTTAACTTTGCTGGTTCCTAGAACATTCACTGATTGGCCTGTATATGTCTTCAAATTAAGAGAACTTGGTTTCAATTCAGGCAGTTTTTCCTTAACTTCAAGTTTGCCATAATTCCACCTGTGACAACACAGTTACACTACATCCAGTGTCGATTTCGAATTTCACAGGACACTCATTGTTACGATCTGTTATGTATGCATATTAATTTGTTTGTGTTTTTCACTAGATCTTGATTGGTCTCCCTTTCTGTCACTCATTATGGGTTCTGCTGTCTTCGTTGAAGCCTCCCCGCCGAAAGTATAAAAGGCGATGTCTTATCCGTTTTCGGAAGAGGCTGGGCTGGGCTGTGTTTGTGTGCCTCTTTGAAATGATTGTAGCTTTAAGTATGCTTGCTTTGTTACCCTTTATGTTGTTTATTTGTCTTATTCTTTATTTTACCCCATGTATTTAGGTTTGTTATTCGATTTGAGCGTGGAGTGTGTCCATGCTCTTTGCTCACTTGTTGAGAAGAGAGCAGTATAAGATGTCACGTGACATACATCGCGCTTCACGTAGTTTATGTTGATGTATTAGTTCATTAGTTTAGGAGTGTTGCCACCCGCTGTAAGTTTTGGTTTAGTAGTTAGAGTAGTTAAGTTAGAGCGTGCGAGTAGCACGCTGAAGATGTTGTTTTGAAATTTATTTTGATTATTCTAGGTTAGATTTAAATTCTTTAGTTAGAAGAATTTTGTTTTAATTTGTTCTTTGATTTGGCAACACTCGTGCTCTCTTTTGTGTGCCTCTTTGAAATGATTGTAGCTTTAAGTATGCTTGCTTTGTTACCCTTTATGTTGTTTATTTGTCTTATTCTTTATTTTACCCCATGTATTTAGGTTTGTTATTCGATTTGAGCGTGGAGTGTGTCCGTGCTCTTTGCTCACTTGTTGAGAAGAGAGCAGTATAAGATGTCACGTGACATACATCGTGCTTCACGTAGTTTATGTTGATGTAACTCTTTTCACATGTCCAATTTTGCCACACACATAACATTTTTTTTTGGCAAACTTACAGTCTTTCGACATATGGTTAGTTCCACCACATCGATAACACATTCCTGCACCCTTTAAATTACTTATTTCTTCAGAGTCCATCTTGAAAACAGTAGTACTCACGCGATTTCCTTTCTCTCTGTGCAAATCTGCCATATCCTTATTTGCAGTTTCAATAGCCTGAGCTTTCTTCAGTGCAGTTTCAAACATTAATCCATCCTCAGCCAGTAATCTCCGTTGTATGCTGTCATCATTAACACCACACACTAATCTGTCTCTCAGCATAACTGTAAGTGTGTCTCCGAAATTACAATCTTGTGCAAGTTTTCTTAATTCAGCCACATACTATGCTTTCATCATGGCGTCTGTTTCTTGAATTAAACGTCCACCTCTATCTTCCACTATTTCACTTGGCTTTGGATTAAAGTGGTTTTTCAGTAAACTCACCAATTCTTCAAAACTCTTTGCACCTCAATGTGTACGTCTGCCCTCCAACACAACTTAACAATGGTTCGTTTCTTCTCTGTGCTTTCAACATCATTTGCCACGAAGAAATGATTCAATATTTCACAATACTCTTCCCATGATTGTGACTTACTATCCAAAATCCTAATATTAAACAGCCCAAACACTTATAGATGAACATACAAATGAATGAAGACAGTGTTATATAAGAATGAATATGTATTTGTGCTTTTGTGATTTTAGCTCAATATTTTTTTCTTTAATATTTGTATTATTTTAAGGGGATATTTCTAAATATTAACCTCTAAATTATGCACCATTTATCTTCTGCAATATCAGGGTGTAACCTCTAGATGGCTGTATAGCCCTATATATAAATAAACATAAACCATTTGCTGCAGAGTAAGAACTTAAGACATAAAGCACCTTACTTGTATCAGGTTATTCATTGATATATTTTCAGACATTATTAAAGACTACATTCAGTAAAAGTTGAAATTTAAATGTTGATATGAAGTGTCAGTTATTATTATTGTAGTCAAATCTGGACAGAGAAAGCATTTTGTTAGGCTACTAGCTACAGCGTGATCAGTCACACAAAAGTAATCAGAATAAATATTGGCTCAGTGTGACCAGAGCAATATTTTTAACTGTGTGTATGTGCTGTACATGTGGAAGAATTGACAATAAAGCAGACTTGACTTGACTTGACTTGATATAAACCGTTTGCTGCAGAGTGAGAACTTAAGACATAAAGCACATTACTTGTATCAGGTTATTCATTGATATATTTTCAGACATTAAAGACTACATTTAGTAAAAGTTTAAATTTAAATGTTGATTTGAAGTGCGAGTTATTAAATCTGGACAGGGAAAGCATTTTGTTAGGCTACTCATTAGTCAAACTAGCTACAGCGTGATCAGTCACACAAAGTTTAAAAGGGGCTATGTATCGATACTCGAAACCACGATCAGCAATGCAGTTATGGCTGGCAGCAAGACAGCAACGTAATGACATCATATAATTAAAAAAGACACCTGACGAAAAACTAGGGAATAATTCCATAATTTCGTTTTATTTGTAACTCTTTGGTAGATACATTTATAATTTCTATTGCATTACTACCAGTACTGTTACTGCTAATAAAACAGATCTCTGGGGGCCCCAAAAGTGCGTGGGCCCTTAGAATCGTCCTAACTTAACAGATGTCCTGTCCAGGCAGAAAATTACCAGCATCTTTTTACTTTTCTACTGATTTTTTTTTCCAGTGTAGAATTATTTATGACAACAGCCTAAAATGATACCTAAATATCTAGTTTAGGCTATTGTTTAATATTAACCAATAACCTGTTCAGCCTAGATGATGTCATCTGAAAAAAAAAAGTTGTTTCAGAGGCGGAACAAGTCATTTTTGATGAATTGTGAACAATAAGTCCAAGCATTTGTATTTAGAAAGTAAATAGGGTCAATTTTTGTTTCATGTTGATATTATAGAGACTACATGTCTCAAGCAACAGCAGTATTTCAGTGTAAGTGTTAAACCAATGGATCAACAGGAATCTCTGAGCTTTAGCTTAACATTAGAAGTGATCTTTAATTTGGCAAACTTCTCAAACAGCAGTCATGATGTTCAGATGGGTTGTCTTTTACTGCTGTGTACAGGTCAGCAATCTGGTGAATGCAACAAGGATAGAGAGAAAGAGT
>NW_015555902.1:49549-58681 GCF_001515605.1 Sinocyclocheilus anshuiensis | reverse complement strand
TGTGTTGGTTTAAAAGGGGCTATGTATCGATACTCGAAACCACGATCAGCAATGCAGTTATGGCTGGCAGCAAGACAGCAACGTAATGACATCATATAATTAAAAAAGACACCTGACGAAAAACTAGGGAATAATTCCATAATTTCGTTTTATTTGTAACTCTTTGGTAGATACATTTATAATTTCTATTGCATTACTACCAGTACTGTTACTGATAATAAAACAGATCTCTGGGGGCCCCAAAAGTGCGTGGGCCCTTAGAATCGTCCTAACTTTTCCCCCCTTAGCGGCGCCCCTGAGTGAGACTAAATTCTCTCACCACTGATGACGCTCTATCCTATTGCTGTCTTGATCTTAACATTAGCTGATGATAAATAAAATGCAGTGTAGTTGCTTTCGGTGACAAGAACTGTTTAATTTGCATATAGCCTAGCACACGATTTGAAGATTGTATATTCGTTTTGAGGAGACACATTTATGTAGCTATATGTAAATGGAACAGTTTTAACAAATCGTATAGCTATCTGATCAGTAAAAATGCATAAGTTGACAAGTGCACGCCCGGTTACAGAACTATTTCACTGCTTCTGAGGGTGCTGTGCTAAAGTGTAAGCAACGGCTTTATAACAGCATTTTATTAATAATTTGATACGAAAATTTAAATATTTTTATGTTAAATTTATTAGTCAGCATTTACATTGCTTAACGCACATATATTTTGACAAATGATATTTTTGTCCTCTCCATTGCTATTTGCGGATTTCACCGGCTTACAGAGTGTACGTGGCCATTGGTCCTCCATGCACCACTAAAAATAAATCCTTTATTCAAATTATTAATGGATTATATAGCCTATGCCCTAGAAAGCGTGCAAAGAGCGCTCCATTTCTCATGAAGTTCCGTTATAATCAATGAATCTCTGCACTGCAAAACGAATTTCTTATTTACACCCCGTCTACTCTTTGTTGTTTGGTATAATGAGAGGATTTGCGAGCGTGCAGAACTCAGCACTGGACAAAAAAAGCGGTGAGTGGATTTTGGCTAAACACCTCTGATTGGTCATTGCTTTCATGAAGTCAATAAATATGTCTGTGATTGGCTACATTGCTCAACACTGCAAAAATACGATGAAAATAGAAACCTTTGACAAACACAAATACGCACTAGAGCAATTGCCAGCATGAAAAAAAGCATTTGCCAATATGCTAATTTTTTGCAGTTTCAACTGAGGGTCCTGCTTTCGTTCGAGGTTGATTTGATTTGCACCCTTTAGCACAAAAATAACACAGATAAACCTTGCATGACTCTGTTCTAAACAAGTCGTAGTCGTCTGGGTTTTGAATTGAAGATGTTCATAATTTCGTCATAATCAAAATATTTTCTGTTAATATGGCTATACTAGTTGGAATCCAGATAGGGCTTATTATTATTATATAAGTTCTAATGAAACACATGACAACACAAAATTACATTTAAAGTAATTAATTAATAATTTAAAGTATCAGTACCTTGTCAACATCATGTCCTTTAAGACTGATTCATTATCTGAATACATGTCCTGAAATGGGCCTCCAGTTCAGTTAATCTATCTTCCTATTTAACTACCTGTCTGTCAGTCTGTTGTTCTATTATTCTATCTGTATACATCTATCCAATACAGGGATAAGCAACTCTGATCCTGGAAGGCTGCTGTTCTGCAGCAGAGCTCCATCCCTAATCAATAAACACACCTGAAAAATCTACCCCAAATCTCCAGGATTGCCTGAAAATTGCAGGCAGGTGTGTTAGGGATGGAACTAAACTCTGTAGTGACATCTCGATATCTATATGTGATTGCTATCTGAAGCTCCGCTGTAGTTTGAAGCAGTAATCCACTCCGCAGTTTATAGCCGTCCGGCTCTTTTCTCAACGCAGCTGATGCTGCAGCAGCACTGTGTGTGCAGACGGTGAAGCGCGCACGGTAGTGAGAGGACTCGGCAGTAGGGGGACCTATCCACCTCAACCCGGGTTTTAATTCCGTTCACACTGCGAGACCCCGTCAAGAGTCCACCGCTGAGATCCACGCAACCTGCACTGTTACGGATTTAATGTTTTTAACAGGCTGTTTTCCCGAAAGTACTGTGTTTATCTGCGCCTTGCAACTCTCGAGGTAAGGAGCGTGCACATAATTGACAGCTTAGTTTCATGCAATTGTTGGAAGCTATGTGAGCGTTGCTTGTTTCGCGCGCTGGGTTGGACGCAGGCTACTGCAAGGATGATTTCCAGTACGTAGATTAAAGCATATGTCAGTGGTGTCATTATGTGTTATTGTCTCATCTCTCACTGTTTTATCTGGTGGGAAGCAGTTTAATTCTCAACATGTCACTGCAATCGATCCTACGTACGGCTGCGGGGAATTTGGACCGGACTCAAGTGACCATAAGGAGCGTCAGTGAACTGTTGATTGTGAGACTGTTTCAGTCTCCTCGCTGAATTTTAGACGTAGAACGAGAGAACCTTATTGCCTATTATATTACAAAGATTGACTTTAAAGTGTTTTATACGTCTACGCTTTTGGAGATTGAAGATAGGGACGTGGAAAGGAAGAAGTTATTACGCACGCATTAAATGCGAGTGCACAGGCAAAACACGTCATAATAAATAAATCGTTCTGTTTCTACAACATTAACTGTATCAGACTCGGGCAGTTATGACGTAATGTAGTGTTGCGTTCTAGTGCGTAACTGCACTGGCAGCCCCGCGGAAAGGTTCACGTGAAGAACATGGACCTGCTTGTGTTCTGTAACTCTTTCATTTTGTATTGACGCATTATAGAGTAACTCTCACTGTAAAACAACGTTTGTAACTATTGGAAAATTAATAGATAAAAATACTATGATAAAAACCTGTTTACATTAGCCTACTATATATATATATATATATATTATAAGACAATGTATTACATTTTTTTATAAGGTATGAATGACCTTATAAGTTAAGGGAACATTTTTATTCAACAAGTCAATGTATTAACGAGACAATATGCATACTTTTTACGACAAAATATTTAGTTTTACTATCATGGTTCGGACTTTCCATGCATTCGATGTTTTGATGTTTCCGGCAATGATATTTTTAATGTCTTAACCCTAAACATAACCCTCACTCAATCCATTTAGCATTTTTACATTTTTATTAAGACATTTAGGCTAGGTTCACACTGTCAGGTTTTTGAAAAATGCATAAATATTTCATTTGTTTGTTATTTGTAACGCACTCCATGAATGGCCACCTGCACTCTGTCTTGCGTAAATTACTTTTTTTTTATGAAAGAAAAAATTAAAAATAAAAATACAGTACTGACAACCGTATTCTGCTGATGTGTGAACGTGGCCTTAGTCTAAGTTTGTATTTGTATTTAGTCATTTAGCAGACGCTTTTATCCAAAGCGGCTTACAAATGAGAACAACAGAAGCAATCAATTGTAGTATTAAAACAACTAAAAACAGATCCAAAACTAAAAGCTTAAACTTTATAAATACTACTTATACACATTTTAAAAATAAAGAAATTAAATAAAAATGACATGCATACAACAGAATTCCAAAACTTAACATTTAAATGAAAAACAAAAAATAAAGCTAAAAACAATTCAAAATATTAAAGAACAAAAGGTATAAGAGTATAATAATGATTCTAACATATTAGATGCTTTTATCCAAAGCGACTTACAAATGAGGACAACAGAAGCAATCAATTGTAGTATTAAAACAACTAAAAACAGATCCAAAACTAAAAGCTTAAACTTTATAAATACTACTTATACACATTTTAAAAATAAAGAAATTAAATAAAAATGACATGCATACAACAGAATTCCAAAACTTAACATTTAAATGAAAAACAAAAAATAAAGCTAAAAACAATTCAAAATATTAAAGAACAAAAGGTATAAGAGTATAATAATGATTCTAACATAACACTAAGCCAAACACCAAAAAAAACTACATATATGTGTATGTACAACCAGTGTTGGGGAAAGTTACTTTTAAAAGTAATGCATTACAATATCGCGTTACTCCATAAAAAAGTAACTAATTACGGTACTTCGTTACTTTTTATGGAAAGTAATGCGTTACGTTACTTTGCATTACTTTTTAAATCTGGACAGGGCTTGCTTGTTTGTTTTTAAAATAAAAAAGTTCTATTTTTGGAAAATATAAAAGCCTTTTCACACCAAAAGTGAAATGAATAAGCCTCAGGCTGAAGGGAAAGTAAATTTAAGTATTAAATAAAACTAAAACTTAATAAAAGACCTATACAGACATAATAAATTCAGACATCATTTAACTTAAATTAAAATAAATAACAAATACAAATAATACAAATCAAACGACAGTAGTTTATCAGTAATCCTAAAAAATAACACTGCCAAACTTACATGCTAGAAAACAACAACTTACTTACACATAGTAAGAAATGGTTATAAAAATTGAAACAGAAGTTAAACAAGTAGTAGGAAAGAGGAGAAATAAAAAGCGATACTTATTGTTACTAAGTTGATTTCCTAATGGAGACTGTTGGCTTCTCCCTTACATTAGGTTCCCATTTACACTCTCAACAGAAGTTTTATTCAAATCATAGAGCTGTGTGTGTGTGTGTGTTTGTGTATGAGAGAGATTCTTCTACCTCCACAGACCACACTGCTGCAAATTCTTCATTTCTAGGCTGCTTGCATATCTGTAGCTGCCAGGATGACCGTCACACTCTTTCTCCTCATTACTTCATCTGTCAGCCAAAACACATTGAGAATTAATCAAATCTTTCCACTCTCATTCAGTATGAGTGGTGGCCAGTTCAGCTCTATAGAATGCACTAGGATTTGATATGTTTCATAATGAAAAATGCATAGATATTTCATTTGTTTATTATTTGTAACGCACCCCATGAATGGCCATCTGCACTCTATCTTGCGTAAATTACTCTTTTTATTTTATTTTTTCATAAATGTGCATGTGGGGGGTTGTGTGTTTATTATGTACACATACACACAAATGCACATGCACACTCATGCATGTCACACACAGTGCTTCTGGGCTCTATGCTGCAGGGGATTCAAATGGACCAAAGATGTTCTCTGAGAACTAAAGATGTTTCATATTTAAAGTCTTTCATTTTTAACCTAAGAGCTGTGCACTTCTATTTCTCCCCTATCTATCTATCTATCTATCTATCTATCTAGAGTTCAGCTGGCTGCCTGCAGTCATTATCAATAATGAATGTTTTTCTGATTGGTGCATCTCTGTGGCACATGGCAGTAATGCAGAGCCGATCCTCCCTATATGCAAAATACGCAAGCTGCGTAGGGCCCACGAAACACCAGGGGGCCCCCTTGCTCTCAAAGATGATTTAATTTTAGTTTCGTTTTTGAATTTGGCCAGCGGTCATGAAAACATGAATGATCATTTCTTTTAATGCGGTGTGCTGTCGCCCTTTCTACGTAAAAATCAGTTAAATCATGTAATGTGAATGTCGTGCAGTCTTGCTCCAGACCAAAAAAAACGAGTTGAAAGCGTACCGAGCCATGGAATAGACACTGTTTCTCAAGCGCTTTCCGAGAGCGTGATTCGAGACAGAGTGAAACACGGACAAATGCGTTTCATTTATTCGTTCATAACCACTCATACCCCACTTCAATCAGAGTCTCATCTCCCATTCCCTTTAAGAGCCAGTTGCGCTCGTGTCATGGCGTATTTGCTATTTATACGGCGGAATTTGCAAGCGCAAAGACAGAAGGCGTCTCCAGAGATGAAACGGAGCTGCTCATGCGTGAGCAAATAGGTAGCCCAATTCTGATACATGCAATGACTATCCATTATGACATGTAGGCATTTTTACATTTATGTAGCCTACACAATAATAATCTTTTACATTGCAATCCTTTAATTTTTAATATTTGGCATGTTTGTGTGCTGCTGTGCGTCCCTGTGTGTGTAATAAGCAGAGTGTACACGCGCTGTGGACCCGCCTATACTTAAGCCCCGTTCACACTAGCAGCGACAAAAGTTGCTGCATGTCGCCAAGGGCTGGCGATGAGGTTGCTAGTGGGCGTTCTCAATACTGGTTGCCTTGACAGCGAATCAGGTTTCTTGCTGCTAAGTACAAACATTGTACTTAGAGATTTTTTTTTTTTTACCTTTGTACATTTTCAAATCAGTGTGTCAACATCTTTGAGTAACAGAAAAGAGAGTAGTAAATAATATCTATAGTAACTACACTCTAAATATTTTTAAATATTATACATTCATAAGTAGTGTTTGAAGTATCTATTATGAAAACCGTATATTGTATTTTATTTGTGGAACTTTGTGTTAATGTCAAAAAAATTGGTGTAGGATTGACTTTGAAACATGTTTGAAACATACATTTAACAAAGAATTACAAAGAAATGGCCACATTGAATTAAACATGAAGAATTGAAGTAGAAAGACTGAAATAGTAATTTCTTAAAGTAAAACATACTCCAGTAATCTTTATTTGAAACTTTGAAAAAGCATGTTTTTTTACTGTGTAGTATTAAATATATGTAACTGTGTGCAGGGGCATCATGCACTCATTATATTTGAGGGGGCACGAGTTTGGGGGGGGGTTGGGGTCGTTATGTGACACACAGGCACTCTCAAAAACTCCCATTAAAATCACTGAAGCTGTTTACACTATGAAATTAATATCTTACAGATTTGTACACACATTTGCACTTTGTTGTTTCTAAGGAGAGAATTGCCGGAAAGAGGTATTCAGTCAGCGAGCGAGTGAATTTTAGTCATAATCACCGGCATTTTAGCGATGACTCATCTGAACACCTCTGATTGGTCATTGCATTCATAAGCTCAACAGCATCGTGCGTGATTGGTTAATGCGCAGTGCTGTAAAATGCGTATGTATCTGGCTCAGCACTAGCCAGCGAACGAACGCAGATTTGAATTTAGCAGCTGATGATATGACACACTGAATGTTCTAATCACGCCGGTGTGATTGTATTAAATATAGAAAATTTTAATCGGCTATTTTTTGTCTTTTGGAAGCTGCATTCAAAATCCACTTGGCTTGGGGCACGTGCCCCCTCACTTTGAATGGTCATGATGCCTCTGACTGTGTGTAGTCCTGTGATTGTTCTTCATCTTCACAGAGCCTGCGGCCACACTGATACTGATAAGACTACACTGCGTTACTGTACTTTAGTCTTTGCGTAGCCCCTGCCTTAGGACAGATCTCATACAAGCCCCTCTATGCTGTAGTGTGCACTTCAAATGAGATGTCAAGCCCTTTATCAGAAGTGTGTACTTCATGCCTATGGGGTGGTAAATTCGTGCACTAATCATTCTTTTCAGCACAGTATCAAATCAGAAGTGTAGAGCCCATTATCACAGCTGAGAAATACATTTCAGTCCTGTAGGGCCCTGCAGCTGAGCTCCGGAGCCATGATGACACTGGCAGCCGAGAGCCTCTCTCAGCATTCCCAGATACTTTTTTCCTTCAGCGATCTCTTCTGCTGCCCAAGGGAGGCCATCTGAGCAGCCATCAGTCTCTTATTTCAGAATGATGGAGGAGAATTTGGAAAAGGTGGAATAAAGGAAAAGTGAGGCTTTGAATGCTGAGGCCAAGAACTCGATGTGAATTAGAATCACCCTTTTTGCACTTTTATTAGACAGGAAAGTGAACAGTGACAAGAAATGATTAAGGAGAAAGAGTAGGAACAAAATCAGTATGTATGTGATATAGAAGTGTTCACATTAAAGGGGTGGCAGGGGGATCCCAGAAACCTATAAGAACCAAAAAATTCAATTTGGGAGACCCAGTTTGTTTTGTTTAATTGAAAGAAGAAAAAAATGCCCTGACATACCAAATTTAATTAGTGAAACTTTTCACTAGTGTTTAAAAAGTGTTTTAGATGGAAGTGTTTAAACATGCTTAAGTGCTGGGGACGAAGAAATGGGACAGACAGTGTGGATCTTCTTCAAATAATAAAAGTAACGTTACAAATCTTTGTTCATATGCTGAAGATAATTATGTCCCTGTTGACTGTATACCTCTGCTGAACAGGGCTGGGAATTGCTCTCCTGATTTGATATTACAACAGTATTTAGCTGCGAATTCTATGTGTTGCTTTTTATTAAATGCGTATAGCATTTTCTACATTTTGCCTCTCGATGTGAAAATATTTAATTATAAATGTTAAAATAATAAAAACAATGTTTTGTATAGGCCAGAATTTATCAACTAAGTAGCTTCATCAAAAGCTCATTTTAAAAGCTTCTTTTAACGCTCTTATCTTTTAATTTGATATGGCATCTTAAAAGTGTCCGCTGCAATAGTCAAAGACATTGACATTGACAGCAAAGACAGCTGACTTGTGAAGTGTCAAGCAGAAGGCTTTGGGTCCCTTCCCCCCCTTTTGTAGCTGTGCACAGGCGTGGAGGGCTTGCACTGCTGGTGATGTAATGAGTCTATGCGCAGTCGGTAGGACTGTTTCAATTCTTTCTGAACCATGTCAAGCTCCTCTTCAATTGCTGAGTCAGGGTTTGGACCTCAGCTCTGGCTGCATGCCGATGGCCTCCTAAGGCCTTAGATCTGGTGTTTCTCTCAGTTAGTTCCACATATGCTGTAGCTTAGCCTAAGATTAAACTATGCTAAGTCGTGTTAGCTTAGCTGCTTAAGGTGGTTTGTTTACAACATGGCATCGCCGGGTGAAGCGTGTGCTCTGTGGAGTTAGCGCTTCCTGTGACAATTTGTTGTCACGGTAACCAATGCATGCCAGTGCAATTCAAGCAGTTTTGCTGAAGTTGGTTGATGAAAAAGAACCAGTTTGAGTCAGAGAATCTTGGTGAATGGAAAAGTCAAGGCCGAAGCCTGGCACGTACTTAGGGTGTCCTGGAGCATTCTAGCTCATGTCTTCATCTTAGAATCTAACTGAACCACCAACTCTGGGCGGGTCCCTGGAGTGGGGCCTTTAAAGTCTCGGAAGATTCCCGCCTCTCAAGATGGCTTGTCCAATGAGAAAGGCTTGAAATCCCAAGCGGGCGGTTGCAACTGCTGGAGGGTTTTACGACCCTTTGTCTCTAAGCATGGTATTTCGCATATGTAATTCGCTTG
>NW_015555902.1:48809-49137 GCF_001515605.1 Sinocyclocheilus anshuiensis | reverse complement strand
ACAAAATATATATTGTGTGTTTGATTGGTCCAGACGCTACAACATCTAGCTTATGCTTTACATAAAACAATGAAAACAACGCACAGTGAAATCAATCTGCCCGAATGGAAATGAGGTTTGGGTAACACTTTAGATTAAGGAAAATTATTCACTATTAACTAGTTGCTTATTAGCATGCATATTACTATAATATTGGCTGTTTATTATTACTTATGAACACTTATAAACACTTAATGCACGACCATATTCTAGATCCCTTAAAGGAACACTCCACTATTTTTGAAAATAGGCTCATTTTCCAACTCCCCTAGAGTTAAACAGTTGAGTT
>NW_015555902.1:33526-48765 GCF_001515605.1 Sinocyclocheilus anshuiensis | reverse complement strand
TCTCATTCCGGCGTAATAATCAAGGAACTTTGCTGCCGTACCATGGGTGCAGCAGGCGCAATGATATTACGCAGCGCCTGAAAATAGGCTTATTGGAAGTTACCTAGCTAGGACTGTTTTCAGGCGCTGCGTAATATCATTGCGCCTGCTGCACCCATGGTACGTCAAAGTTCCTTGATTATTATGCCGGAATGAGAGTATAGTTCCTAGCCATATCGGCCTAGAAGAGTCAAGTTTTAAATAGGAAAAATATAGAAACTCTTTGGTCATTTTTGAGCGAGATGCTAACGGTCTAATTAGATTCAATGATCTATGCTAAGCTACACCTAAAAGTGCTACCGCCAGACCTGGAGGTCGGCTGAATGGATTCGAAAACGGTAAAACTCAACTGTTTAACTCTAGGGGAGTTGGAAAATGAGCCTATTTTCAAAAATAGTGGAGTGTTCCTTTCTACCTAAACATAATTTAATAATTTAATTTATGCGTTTAGCAGATGCTTTTATCCAGAGCGATTTACAGTGCATTCAGGCTATACATTTTTTACCAGTATGTGTGTTCCCTGGGAATTGAACCCACGACCTTTTGCGTTGCTTACGCAATGCTCTACCACTGGGCCACAGGAACACTATATTATAAACATAACTACTACAACAACTACCTTACTTACTATCAATAAGCAGCAAATTAGGAGTTTATTGAGGGAAAACTCTTAATAGCATAGTTAATAGTGAATATGTGCTCCCTAATCTAAAGTGTTACTGAAGTTAGTAAAGGTAATAGGGATTATCACTATTGAACACAATGGTACATAAAAATGGTTACTTTTTTGTTGTCAATCATTTTACTGTCATTTAAAAAAATTGATTATTCATATTAATGATAATTTAAAAAGTCATTTGTCCTCAAGAATCACCATTTGCAACTAAATCGAACTGAATCAATTTTTCCTCTCCCTAAAGTCATATAAAATACAAGCATACTAGCATAGCATTTTTATGTAGTGCCACTACACTATAGTTTACATTAATTTTATGTTCAATAAAGGTGGAAATGCTGAGTGACATAACACAACAAGAACATATTTGATATTTGCAGTTAAAAAAAAAAAAATGCTTACACAGTTTTTTAAACTATAGCTCCATTTCTCAAAACTCTACACACAAAATCACAAAACATGCAAAACACATATCAAAACATCCACATATATAAAACACATATCTTGCAAAAGCAAACTTCATTCAAAACTATTTTAACTCTTCTAAAAATGGTATTTTTGGGTAGTAACTGTACACACAAACATAAAATAATTAGCTACATACACGCCCAAACGACGCACAATATGTGAAAAATATAAAACACTATATGTTTTTTGCTTGTTCAGAGTGCAGTGGAGTGCACAGGAGTTTGTCATAGCACTCGCACATACATGCATATGCACATATACACACTGTATATACTGTATGTATGTACGTACAACTGATGAATTTTTCACAGTTATGCAACTGAACTGAATCAATACTGAACTGACTGTGTAATGACACTATTGCTGCTTTACAGCAGAATTTGAAATTGATACTATTGGGAAGCTGCTGTGAAACAATCTATATTGTATAAAGCACTTTAGAAATAAAGTTGACTTTCTGACTTGGCTTGTATGCATATTCAGAGTGTGATATATATATATATATACAATGTAAACAGAAATGCAAGGGGGTAAAAATAATTTCTTTCTCAAAACACTGTGTTTTGATTTCTAAGTGAACACATCATAAGTGTTTTCACACATGATCACTGGGTATCGGTCATCAGTAAATGAGTGTGGCATTTAAATGGCAGTGTTTCCCAAATGAAACAAAAGAGCTGTTAGTTTTGAATGGTGTGTGTAATGTAGAGAACTGTGTAGAGAACTGAATTTTGCAAAATGTTTGTTTTACAAAAGCAAACTGAATTTAAAGCATGTAATGTACTTTGCAGACTTAGTCTAAAGATTAGGTATTTGAGCGAATGGTTTCACTGAGCGGGCCTCAAGTACCACTTTTAGTGTCTAAACAATTTTTTTAAACATTAATATGCAGCTAAATGGAGCAGAATTTTGGACCAATGAGATCTCACTGTGGGCGGAGCTACCCAGCAGACAGAAATAGAAACCAAGTGACTGACAAAATGACATGGCTTAACTCAAACATAGAATTGTTTTTGTTAGAGACGTGGCCTGGCAGGTCTAGTACACATGCGGTGATGTGAGTGACCCATGTTCGTGTACATGGTGTATATTTGTAGGGAATTTAAATGTCGGTGCAGTGAAGCGTATGTTTGCAATGGTAGGTGAAGGTAATTATGTTTATGACAATGACGTGATTATCTTTTACTTTTACAATCTATTAATTGTCTTTATTGTCATAATTATGAATATTGGTAATGTTTTTATGTTTGTGTGTGTGCTTCATTCATCTTCATTTGTCAGCATCACTGAGCATACAGTACATCCTTTAAGCAAGCCAGTGGTTATATTTATTATGTTTGTGTGTGTGTGTGTCTCCAATAACTTGGAGAAGTCAGACATGCACTGCCATCCGTTCACTTCAGTGGACTCACTGGGCGCTAATGAATGTGATTTTACAGAGACACATGACTACTTTGAAATTCTCTGGCATGACTTGGCATTGTCAGCCTTACAGCCCTGATCTGTCATCATACCGCAACACATATACAATCAAACACAGCAAGAGAGTGTGAGAGAGTGACCTTAAAAAGAAAAACATGACCGGGAATAATGTAAAGTTTACAAGTTAAAAAATAGAGGGAGGGAGGGAGAGAGAGAGTGTGCAAAGGCATGATTATTTAGTTTCAGGGTTTTGTTTGAAAGAAATGTATTAGACTGTGAGATTCAGTCTGTTTCCCAGAGACTTCCTGAAGAACAGTGGATTTGTGTTGTCTCTAACTTTTCCTTACATAGCCGGAGGAATAGTTAATAGAAAGTTAATAGGAAAAATGTATGCACACTCATGTCTTTTCCATGATATTAAAAAGAACTGCGAGTTGTCAAGTACCATAAAAGTAGTCCATACGACTTGTGACATAAATATTTTTAAAGTAATACTATGCAAAGCTTTGTTTAAGGAATAGATTAAAATGAAAGTCATTCATTTTTGGGTGAACTATCTTTATATTTGTGCATGTGTTAGATCTTCAGCAGCAGTGTGCAAAATAAACCATGTTTTACTTGGGTTATGAATGTTATTTTGCTGTCTAAATTAAATGTGATGACATGGAAAAAAAGACAATGTGCTGCAAAATAATGGCAAGAAAACACATATTGTGTCGGCTTTGTGGGCTGCATGCAAAAACAAACATACAGCATGACCAGTGTTGTCTGTTTCACAAACAGATGATTCTTATGAGGTTACTGGTTTTAGGTTGTTTTTAGGGAGTCAAAGATATAAAGCGCAATCAGTGTTGTCCAATTCATGAATAAAATACTTTTAGTTCTTTTTAATTGTTCAAAAAGACTCACAGACTCATTAGTTAGAGTCAGTCTTGATGAATCTTTACTGAATGAATATCAATATTATTACTTATTGTCTGTCAAATGAATAAATGTAAATGTATGAGTTTGCATATAGTACCAGTTCTCATCTATAAATCCACAGAAATGCAAATGCCTAATGAAAGATCTGAAATTGTTGAAAATTGGGGTGTCAAGGATTTTATAACTGCTGTACCATATAACGTACTTTTTAAAATAGCCTTAACATAGCCTTAACCAAAGCAGCACTGTCACTATATGTGGTACTATTTGGCATGAAATGAGATGACATTTGGCATGAAATCTCAACAAATTAGAATATGGTGACATGCCATTTTGAAAATCAACGTCACTGCACCCGTTTACCAAGCAATTTTGGAGCACTTCATGCTTCCTTCTGCTGACCAGCTTTTTGAAGATGCTGATTTCATTTTCCAGCAGGATTTGGCACCTGCCCACACTGCCAAAAGCACCAAAAGTTGGTTAAATGACCATGGTGTTGGTGTGCTTGACTGGCCAGCAAACTCACCAGACCTGAACCCCATAGAGAATCTATGGGGTATTGTCAAGAGGAAAATGAGAAACAAGAGACCAAAAAATGCAGATGAGCTGAAGGCCACTGTCAAAGAAACCTGGGCTTCCATACCACCTCAGCAGTGCCACAAACTGATCACCTCCATGCCACGCCGAATTGAGGCAGTAATTAAAGCAAAAGGAGCCCCTACCAAGTATTGAGTACATGTACAGTAAATGAACATACTTTCCAGAAGACCAACAATTCATTAAAAATGTTTTTTTTTATTGGTCTTATGAAGTATTCTAATTGGTTGAGATAGTGAATTGGTGGGTTTTTGTTAAATGTGAGCCAAAATCATCACAATTAAAAGAACCAAAGACTTAAACTACTTCAGTCTGTGTGCATTGAATTTATTTAATACACGAGTTTCACAGTTTGAGCTGAATTACTGAAATAAATGAACTTTTCCATGACATTCTAATTTGAGATGCACCTGTAAAAAGACAGCTGGAAAATAGTGCCATTTGGCGCAGAACATAGATTTGTTTATAATTTTGAATTAATTCTCAATAAGACAGAATAAGACAGAATATGGAGGTAGTCTCTTTTGAAGTGTTCCAATGTGTGCTACCCAGCAACAGCCGAGCAATCACTCACAACACCCTAACAACCACATAAGCACTAAGAACACCTTAGCAACCATATAACAATGCCCTGGCAACAACGAACACCCTTGCATTGTGGAAATGACTTTCAGCTGTGTGGGAAAGAGATGCTATCAGTTAATGCCACTTTACTCCTCAGTTTGGCTTGATGAGGTCTGTGTCATCACATTTTGATGACATCCTTTGTTTTGTGTTATGATATTTGTGGAGCACTCATTTCCACCCACTCAACACACACACACACACACACACACACACACACACACACACACCGTCTAAAGCACAGAGATTTGTGTAAGCGGTCGTTAGCAAGGATAATCTGCACTAGACAAGCTGTAAGAGGAGGGGAAGTGGCAGTGTGTGTGTGTGTGACAGATCTGTCCCAGCTTAACAAACACACACATCATTTATATGCATACATGCACTGTAAATAATTACAAGCTGATCAGGACAGATCAAATACATGATATATGTATACAAAAATGCGTGGGTTGTTAATTGAGTTCATATAGCTTGACTGGCAGCATATGGCAGTTTCAGTCTCAGGAAACACATATGCTGATAAATGTATGGTCTGTAAGTTGTGCTGAATGGCACAGTATTCTCTGAATTACAGTGGAGCCCTATGTAAAAACTTCTCAAATATCACCAGTATTACTCATGCTTGACCTGGCAAACTCTGATACAAAAAAATATGTGTGTGTTTACATGTGTGTTTAATAATATGTTGTAACCAGAGGTTATCTAGATGGATAAAAGTAACATGGCTTGTGTTTTAGTGTAGTTACTCAGCTGTGAAACACATAGATACTTTGTACCTGATACTGATAAAAGAGGTTTACCTCATGCTGTGATGTTTATAAGGACCCTGTCTCCCCCTGCTCTACCTTTCCATCCCTTTCTCTATCCTCTATTTCTCTCAAAATTCCCTTGAGAAGAAACAAAATTGACTTCCTACCTTGTTACTGATAGACTTGGCCTGTTGGTCAGAGAGAAAGAGAGTGAAAGAGGGACAGTGAAGAAAGAAAGACAAAGAGAGAAAGTCAGCATAAAACAGGTGATGTAACCAGACAATGCTTCATCATTCATGTCGCATTTTATTGTTATGTCAGACCATTAAGACATATGCATTACATTGACTGGTTCACCAGTTGTATGTATCATATTTTATGTTCACCTGCGAATACAAAACCTCCGGAGGTCGCATTCGAAGGCTGCATACGTCATTGAGGCTGTCTCATTTCAGAAAAGCAAGTAGGACACTCCGAATGCGACCTTCGTATGCGACCTTCTTTCACAGGAATTCGGAGGATCCATGAGGTGTATCCTTCGCTGCTACAGATAATCCACAATTCTTTGCGTCGCCGTAAACAACCGTTGTTAATTTGAAAAATGCCGGCGCCGGCAGATGTACACACAAGCGCAGATGTGGTGTTTACAACTTACCTTAAATCGCCTCGGTAAAAATGGATAAACTTTGTTTTTAATATCCTCCTCCTTTTTTTCTCTAACAGATTGCTCTGCACACACACACAAAGCCACAGCTCGGACAGCACACGAGTAGGCTACCAAATTGAGCTTTCTGTCGCACCTTCATCAGCAAATGCACACAAAGCACGTCGGAATGACAGTCTTGAGGAGTATCCACGTAAACGAGTATTGTTTCTGATCCGCACTTTACCGGTGCGTTTTCTTCTACCCCTAATACTGCTCGGTCCCATCGCCGTATCGGCTCAAATGCATAGGCAATTGCACTTATTATGGACTTAACAGTGCTTTCAATGTAATCTTCCTCCATTTCAAAACAAGCGTGTTCAAAATGTAAAGAAATGCTTCTATTACTTCACTGGCCATCGGAGCGAACCAACCCCGTGACGTCACACGCGGTGGTACTGCAAGATGGCGGCGCCCTTGCTCTAAAAGCTATAACAAAACAACCTTTTTTCTTTAAAATGGTTGCATTAATCCTGTTCGTTATATAGTTTTTAATCAAAGTGGAAATCACTTTACTAAATAATGTAAACTTGACTGACTGCTTCATTTCCACTTTAAATGGATAAAATGAAAATTCTGTCATTTATTCTCTCTCGTGTATTAAGAAACTTGTATGATTTTCTTCTGTTAAACAGAGTTATTTATATAGTGTATAAATTGGTACATGTATACTTATTTATAGTTTTTCACAAAACAAATACTTCAGTCTGTTTTAGTCTGCTTTTGTATTACTTTTTTTGGGGTTAATATTTAATATGTATCAGATGATATTGAATATTTAATTGTTCATGCTCATTTCTCCTATTTTTACATGTTGATTACTTTTGCTTTCATCTATTTAAAATAAAAACACTAAAAATCTAATACCATTTAACTGTAGTCTTTAGCAAATGTCAAAATGAATATCCATGAATATCATGTTGTGATGACTAAATTCTAGCATTTAAAATGATTGATTTCAGATTTTAGTGTTTATTTTATTTAAACAAAAAAATACATTTTAATTAATTTTGGATATAAAGATAATTATCGGCTTATAAGTGTCAGACAGCATTTTAATTTTGGTGAATTCCTATACTTTATAGTCCCCATCCACTTTCATTATATAGAAAAGAGCAGCATGGACATTCTGTTAAATCCTCTATTTTTGTGTTCCACAAAAGAAAATCATACAGGTCTGGGAAGACATAAAGGTTATTAGCTAAAAACAGAATTTTGGATGAACTATTAAGACTTGAATGTGTAACTATAGTATGTTATATCATCTAACATCTGGAGGGTTTTGTGGCTACAGGCATTCAGAACCAGTTTGATTTACAATCCCACACAGATAAAGTTCTAATGCCGCCATTCATTCTCCAGCGGTGTTTAGAACCTATATTTTAAAAGGTCTATCCTTCCCTCTGACATAAACAATGAATATAAATGTTAAACATTTCTGTTACTCACGCCACAGTCAGAATAAAGTGAAGAGAGAGTGCCAGTTATAGACTGCACTTAAGAAACATTTTATGTGGATGGAATAGCGTGCAATAAAAATGTTAAGGAGGGGTGGATGAGAAGTGCTCACTATATACTTGTGGCTCTCCGACATGCTGGGGTCGTAAGAGTCTGACAAATGTAATTTCACAGCCTACAGAACACATAAATGTGCATGCATGCACACACATAGATGCAAGCAAACTGTAAGCATACTGACATTTAAATGGACTGTTCTAGCATGAGTAGTCCCAGCATCCCCATGAAACCAACTAATTCAAGCATTACAAGAGAAAGAAAAAGAATGGCATCTATATGAACTAAGAACCTATATGAACTGGTTCTTTTGCACTTATAATGAGTGACCCTTCCAAAGAAATATAGTGTGGTGGTAACATAGTACAGTGATGGTATCAGTCTGTAAATACTGTAAATATTTTGTACATAGTGCTCCAATGTACTTCAAAGAAGTGTGCTGTTCTCATAGTACATTTTCATAAAAATCATAGTATTGCCATTTTGTAAGTGCTCTGTTAAAAGGGCCATGAAATGCAGTTTTACATTTTTATGTTTCACATAAGTTTATGAAGTTTTTTTTTCACCAATAACGGTCCAATATTTGTAAAAATGACAAATTTCCATTCTCATTTTATCTCTCTGTGGAAAATACTCAAAGGGCATTACCTCTTGCAGAAATGGAAGTAAATGCCCACTGCCCATCGCACCATTTCTACATCCTCGTTTACAGCATGTCATGTGTGTTTTGTGGTGTATTCTTCTGAGAAATTGAATCAACACAACCACAATGACCGCAACAGTCTTTTTCAGCATGATAATTGCTTTTGTTTGATTAATTGCCCATTACAAGGCAGCTGTACATTTTAATGTATAGACTGTTTTAAACATTTGTATGAAAAAATTGGACACTAGAGATTTCTTTACAGATTTACAAACACTTTTTTTTTTTTTTTGTATATGGTGCCGATATGATTGCCGATCACTGATTGCCGTTATGGATATACTGGTGTGGTAGCATATGTAACATCTAGCAATGTGCAATAATTCTGTTTTTTTTTTTTTGCAATAATTGGGTAGTCTAATATTGGTACTGGATTTTTGTTTTTTGTATATATGTATATATGTATGTATGTGTGTGTGTGTGTGTTTAAATAGTCACACAAATACAAAGTATGTTGCAAAGGAGAGATGAAGATATATAAATATTAGTTTATAACTATAATTTTATAATTTAATTTTAATTAAATCCTATTGTTTGGTTCCTGTTTGAATAAAAAATATTTAAATTGAACTCATTATATCCAGTCGTTAGAATTCTATTTCTTTCTTTTTTTCCTTACTTTTTTCCGGTTGAAATTATCTGTGGACCCCTGGTTGTCCCGGAGGCCAGTTTGAAAACCCCATCGGGCGTTTGTTGATTTTGTGAATGTGCAGGTGTGTGTAATTGTGCTGACATTTACTTAATTCCTGTTTGCTGAGGATTACCTACAGTGCTGTCAATAGGTTGTTTGCAATCACGTGATTCTGATGACGCGCGAAATGCAGCTGGAGGGCAGGAAGTGATTTTTCACCATAGAAATCACTAGCAGAAACTCAAAATGCCTGTGTTTTGCGTTGTTTATGGATGCTCAAATCGGCCACACACCACACATAGACACGATGTAAATAAGCTATTATTTGCATTTCTGAGAGCTTCGTATCACGGAATCGTGAGATTGAGATAAATTGAAGTGAGTGAGCCTTTTAGTGATTAACGTTAGATGAGAGCACTATTTGCTCGCTTTCTATGCTATAATCGATTCAGAATTTAAATAAAAGTTGTTTTGACACTGTCAGAATTCACTGAATGCTAAACGCCACACATAGACACGATGTAAATAAGATATTATTTGCAGTTCACAGAATCGTTAGATTGCGATAAATTGAAGTGAGTGACAGCTTTTTATTGATTAGCGTTATATGAAAACGCTATTTGCTCGCTTTCCAGGCTATAATCGATTCAGAATTTAAATAAAAGTTGTTTTACGTGCTGCTAACAGGACCAACAGCCACATACCCTGTACATGCACAACAACGATGTTCCTTTATAATCAGTGAAGCTCTCTGAACTGCAAATAATATCTTATTTACACCGTGTCTGTGTGGCTTTTAGCACTGAGTGAATTCTGACTGTCTCACGCTGACGGCGTGAGAGGTGTCAGCCCAATCTATTTATATCTTTATTAATATCTTAATATATTATTATATCTTATATTAACCATTTGCACACACGAGCATTATCGGGCTCCGCTCCTCCCGACCGTTTACAAGACACTTTTTCCTGCGTTTTTCAGTCAATTTCTTGACTTTTCCCCACTTATGAACAACACATTTTCGTACACGATAAAAGCTCCTTGTGGGTTCTCGGTTTGGTCGATTTGAGCATCCATAAACAACGCAAAACACAGGCATTTTGAGTTTCTTCTAGTGATTTCTATGGTGAAAAATCACTTCCTGCCCTCCAGCTGCATTTCGCGCGTCATCAGTGACGTCATGTGCAAACAACCTATTTGGCAGTATCTCTCTCTCTCTCTCTCTCTCTCTCTCTCTCTCTCTCTCTCTCTCTCACACACACACACTCAATTTCAATTTCAATTTAAGAGTGCTTTATTGGCATGACAAAAGTTATACATTTGTATTGCCAAAGCAATTGCAGCTGGACTGCTTACAAATAGTACACATATGTATTAACAGAAAGAAAAAGAATAATAACATTAGTAATAATAATAATAATATATATATAAAAAGTATTAAGCATGTAGTGCCAAATGAATTACTAATGTATGTATTATTTTCTATGGACACACCGGAATATTTTTAGCATTTTGAGCAGACAAACACTTTACAGAGCTTGTGTAAAAACCATCAATTATCAACATTTAAAAAATGTAAGAGACATTAAATGGACAACAGTGTTTGAATCAGGCTCTTCCCCGAAAGGTAGCTGGCGGTCCCTGTACAAAAGACCCATTGAAAAGAGGGTGGGTGACCTTCAGTGGAGAATTGTACATGGGATTTTAGCTACAAACAGACACAAAGTACTCCTTAATGTTTCGGATGATGAGGGTTGTCCTTTTTGTGGGGTGTCTGAAACTGTTTTTCATATTTTTATTGAGTGTCCACGTTTGGATCAAATTTTGGGTTTAATGGAAAGCTGGAGTGTACAGTGTATAGGAAATTTTAATCAAGAATTGTTTATTTTTGGTCCTAAATATTCAACAAAATATAAATCCAAAGTGGTTTTATTAAATTATTTGTATGGTGCAGCAAAGTTAGCAATCTGGTGTACAAGGAAAAATAAAGTAGAAGGGAGGGAAAGTGTGGACGTTGTTTTGATGATGAGAGGTTTCATAAAGAAAAGATTAATGATGGAATATGCTTATTATAGCCTCATTAATGATGTCAATTTTTTTCATGTGTGGGGCGATGATGGCTTAATATGTGAAGCTGATGATCATGAAGGTTTTGTGTTTAATTTATGAGTAGATTATTATTATTTATTTAAATTTTTTTTTTTGTTTTACATTTTTTTATGTATATATGTTTGTGAAAATTGTAAATATATATATGTTTAAATATTTGTGTTCTTTAAAAATATAGGTCTCTTATGTTTTTACTGAATTATTAAAGAAGACCTAAAAGTCAAAAGTCTCTCTCTCTCTCTCTCTCTCTCTCTCACTCTCTCACTCACACACACACACCATCAAACTAACTCTCACACCAGTCGGGTTTAGATTGTTTTATTTTTTTGTCTACCAAATGTTTCCACCCTCAAAGAAGAGTGTTAACATATGGCAAGGGAATGTGTAAACAACTTCTTGTGGTGCCAAACACTAAATGACTTAAATCTGTTGAGTTTGGCAGCCTATTTCCGACTTGTGTGGGAGAAAAATAAAAGCCAAAGTCTTCAATAAGTCAGAACTGTCTGGCGACACACGCTTGGTTACATCCCAAAACAAGATCTGCTTTTCCTGAAGGAAATACCAGAGCTTGCAAGGCAACAAAAAAGCAGTGTTGGGTAGTTTTAGGTTCTGTGTAAATGAAAGGCCACAATTTAGTATGCAAATTAATATACAGTACCGTACAAAAGTTTGGGGATACACTGAATTGATCAAAGTAAAGACATTTTTAAAGTTACAACAGATTTCCAAAAGATGACCAATCACAATTCAGTATGCAAATATTATGCTAACATTATTGCCAGTGTTGGGAAGGTTACTTTGGAAATGGAAAATCTGACTTTAGCACCTCTTTTTACTTAGAGATCTCTGAGGTTAAATACAGATTTAAAATCGTAAGATTCAGTCTGGATCCAGAACACCTGAGAAGAGATGATGCCAACCCCTCAGAGGACCTCAGATGATGCCAACCCTGAAACAACATACAGAACTACCAAATTTTGCTATAAGTTTGATTGCAACATATAATAATTGCTTTTAATATTGTTCATCATCTGTTTGATTACGTCTTTAATTGATTTTTCTGTACATTTCTGCCATATGTACATTAACTGAGAGTCACCACTGATAAGCTACTACTAAATATTGTAGAAACTTAATTTGCTGTAAAGTTGCTTTGCAGCTGTTTGTATCATGAAAAGCGCTATACAAATAAACTTGAATTGAATCTAGTTTAATAGTTATGATACTGTTTTTGAAATCAAATCCTTGCGTAGCTACGGCAGGAAACACTGGCATCTATTTTGTATTTTTGGGTAAGAATAAGAAGCACTTCATCCGGTACTTAGCGTCTTTCATTCCAACATAAGAAAACATTTCTGGAAACTGCAACTGAAATAGCATTTAGATGTATTTGCACCGTTTATGTATCTCAGAGGGGACATGGATGCATTTAAACTGCAGTTACAGATGCATAAATAATGTTTTGTTTTTAACATAAAACGTTGAATACTGATATTTGAAATGATTTAAAACATGACGAAATGTGAAATTAAAACCACCAGTAGGTGACAGCAAGTGACTAATGAGTGAGTCATTGAGATTCAACCAATTCATTCAAACGACTGATTCATTCAGAAACAAAGCATTTGACTGTTAATGAGTGAATCACTGAATCATTTATTCAACCGATTCGTTCAAAATAAGTAAACTCCGTCCATTGCTCAGAGACGTAAAACAGTGCTGTGATCTTTATTTGGAACTATTTACGTTGGCAAAATTGAGCAAAAACAAGCAGTGTTCATGCTGATATCTGCAGAAAAACGGTACTCTTTGTGTGATATAGATGAAGTTAACTATATTAAATTATATATAAAAAGCATACAGAAGCATGTTTGCAATCTACAATTGAGAATGCCTGAAATTTTGAGTTTTAATAGACTAATTAATGTGTGTGAACTCTGTGTGTGATTTGGCAATATAGCTTATTTGATAATGTCAGATCGCACATCATTACAACAACACTTACCATATCATCGCAGAAGATATACTGTACGTCACAGACCCCAGACTCGACTTGAATGGAAAATGAATCATCCGCGGTTGTGCGCACACTTGTTTGCACATGAGCATGAGTCTAACTTGCAAATGCCAGACCACTGATTCGTCAAACCTGCTTTCCTGCAGTCTATGTTCTTCTGACTTTTGACTATGTTGTAGTAAGTAACGAATATGCTTAGGGGAAATGTATCGGAGTAAAAGTATACATTTTAATTAGGAAATGTAGTGGAGTAAAAGTAAAAGTTGGCTGAAATATAAAAACTCAAGTAAAGTACAGATACTCCCAAAATATACTTAAGTACTGTAACGAAGTATTATTACTTCGTTACATTACACCACTGCATTTTCATAAGTAACTGTGACAGATTTCAGTTACATTTATTTTGTAATTAAATTACGTATTTCTGTTACATGTAACTAGTTGCTCCCCAACACTGATTATTGCGTTGGTAGATTTTTCTCTTTTACTGCACTTGCCGGCACTGACCTAGTCTGACTCTTGAACGTCCCGCTCGCTCTGACTTCCTCTGGCGCTATTACAACAAAGCAATAATGTGTTAATTCAAAAACGGCATTAGGGACCCATCAGTCCGTGTCTATGAGTGCCTGTGTGCCAATGTGATGTAAGAGGTCAAATTTCAGAGCCTTATTGAACAGCACTCTGGGGGAAACGGCACAAACTAGAAAATGATTGGGAAGCTGGATGAAGATGAATGATTAGAAGCGCGTGAAACAGATGGAAGGAGACGATGCAGAGAAATAGAGAGAGATTGAAATGGCACTCAGGTGAAAAAGGTTTATAGAGGTTTGAAAGTTTAATGTGAATGTCTGTCATGTCTTTCTCCCTGAATCTCTCCTCTCCTCCTCAAGTGTTTTGTTTCTCCACTTCCTATGAAAAAGGAAGTTATTTATTGCGCATTTGTGTGCGTTTCATCATGGGTTTCTGTGTCTTATAATAAGGTGGTAACAGATTTAGCCAATCAGCAGACTGCGTTATATCTACGACAGCCAGAGCACAGGGGGGACTTGTGTCTGACAGATGGCTGTGTTATGTGTGTGCGTGCGCATGCATGTTCACACTTTGCATGTGTCGCGGGATGAATGTCACAGCTTTATCGGTGTATGTGAGCATATTTTTATTTGTTTGTATTTACACATGCATATGTGTTTACACTGTATCTTTCTGTCTTAACTAGCGGATGTGCAAGTAAGTGTGTGCATGTTGTGCGTGTGTGTGTGTGTTGGCTCCAGCTCCAGAAATGCCAGGAGGTCCATGTGTAAAGGCTATATCACAGTGTGTTTTTCAGAGCAGCCGTTGACCACCCTGCACTACACACATCACAGGAGGTCAGTGCCTCTGCCCTCTGCACACACCAGGCAGTCAACAGACCCATCGACTGCAAATATACGATGAAATGAAGTCTGAAAATGAAGTCACTCTGGACTACAACACAGTTGTGTGACCATTTATAACTCATAGAGTAAAAGGCTGTTTTTACAAGATGCATTCTTGTGTTCATCTGTGCTGCTTTGTAATCGTTTATCTATTTATGCATGCACTAGATGGACTTCTTTGAATGTTGAGATTCCAAGTTTAAGATGCCATGTCATGTTAAAAGTCAAGTCATCTTTATTTACATAGCGCTTTATTCAATATAGATTCATTTAAAACAGCTTCTCAGTAATAAACAAGAAAATAACAAAAACAATGATGCAAACTTCTTAAAGGGGTCATATGACGTTGCTAAAAAAAGAACATTATTTTGCGTATTTGGTGTAATGAAATGTGTTTATGCGGTTTAAGGTAAAAAAAAACACATTCTTTTCCACATACTGTACATTATTGTTTCTCCTCTATGCCCAGCCTTTCTGAAACGTGTAAATTTTTACAAAGCTTCATCGTTCTGAAAAGCGAGGTGTGCTCTGATTGGCCAGCTATCCAGTGCGTTGTGATTGGCTGAATACCTCAAGCGTGTGATGGAAATGTTACGCCCCTTACCATATGATGCCGTGTCCCGGCGCGACGAGACAAAACCAATAAA
>NW_015555902.1:32751-33385 GCF_001515605.1 Sinocyclocheilus anshuiensis | reverse complement strand
TGGGCGGTGTTATGCAAATCTTCCCACACAGTGACGTAGACATGTGGGGGCGTGTTTAAACGAGGCGTTTTAGGAGGGAGTGGACGAGTCGTAACTTTTATAAAGAATATCTCTTTGGGTTTGAGACTTTAGTCTTTGCAACTTTAGGGATCTTATCTATTCACGAACAGCTTGTAACACTCCAAAGAGAAAGGAAAACTTGAAATTGCATCATATGACCCCTTTAAAATATGAGACACATTGAAATTCTGCTGTAAAACGGCTCTAAAAAGACAATACTGTCATTAAATGCCTCAGTGTTGATTCAGTTCAGTTCAATAACTGTGTAATTCATGGAGTTCAATTCAGCTATAAACTGCTCTACAGAAGGCATATGTTGTTACTGAGCTCAAGTCAGTTCAAAGTTGATTCTGTTCAGTTCAATAGCCTTGTTGGTGTTGCAAAATTAATCAATTACGAAACAAAATTGATTCAGCTACAAAGCAGCCCTATAGTAGAATAGTGCCATGTCATCCATCCAATTCAGTTCAAGTTTTGTTCTCATCTGAAGGTGTCAGTGCAGTCAAACTGATATTATTACTGAATATTAAGTGTATTTTAAAGGGGTCATATGATGCTTTTTTAAAGATAATTA
>NW_015555902.1:22858-32741 GCF_001515605.1 Sinocyclocheilus anshuiensis | reverse complement strand
GCTTGTAACACTCCAAAGAGAAAGGAAAACTTGAAATCGCATCATATGACCCCTTTAAACCCCAACTAAACAATCCAAAGGCAACAGTAGCAAGGAACCCAAACTTTATCAGGTGACAAAACAGTTAATCTTTGGAAAATGTGGCTCAAATCTTTATGCAAAGCCTGTTTTGTAGTGTTAATAATAATAATAATAATAATAAATTATACCTGTTTAAAGGCCAGTTCACACCAACACAAATGTACGGACTGACAGACTAAAAGAAAGTGTGATTAGATTTTCTGACAGTCATAGTTTTACATAACAATATTCATCTTGGTGTGATCAGGCCTTTAAACTTGTCACCATGATGTTAGGGTTTACAGTTACTTGCCTGTTGTGATTTAATTTGGCTAGAATGTTCTAGTTCTAGGTATTCTGAGTGGTTTTAGCATGTTGATATATGGTTGCTAGGGTGTTTTGGGTGGTTGCTAGGTTGTTCTGGTCTGTTACTGGCTCAAAAGAGTCTATCCCCAAGTCTCTTGATATCCCTCCTTCAATATCAGTCTGTGGGATTTATATTTATAGCCAGATATTTATTTCCCTACAAAAAGAACACAAAGTGCTGCTCAGGGACTTCCAGGAACACTTTTGAGTGATCTGTTTTTTTTTAACTAAAATGAGTCAGACTTCTACTTATCTATGTTTAGGGAACTGCTTCACTGCTGAACTGTTTATTTTATAATGAGCCTGATACAAGAGAGGAGCTGGAAATTACTGGGGAAAATGATTGAGTATAAGATGTTTTTTTTTTTTTACTTTAAAGCTGTAACATCCGTTTCTACGTTTTCAAGAAAATCTGGTACATGAATGTAATCTGCTGCTTGTTTGCTGTTATGTGGCAGCCATATCTGTCTTCTGCTCAGCACACACACACACACACACACATACACACACTCCCGCCAGATGACATTTCCCTTCTGCAGATCAGTCTCTGACACTGCTGACATGGATAATTAATAGCCCATAATCCCCTGGACGCTAACTCCAAACATCACTTATCAAATGAGCTGCTAAAGAGTGAAATTAAATTTCCAAACATTAGGAGAAATTAAATCATCAACAGTTGGCATCAATTTGTGCGTTATCCAATCTGTTTAATGAGGGCATGTGGATTACCATTTTCTTTTTAGTTTTTTTTTTAAAGAGAATTTGTTATCAAGATTATTGTACATATTTTTAAGAAAATAATATTGTTTCATGAAAAGTAAATATATATATTTATGGCTGGTAAATGTTCTCATTGTCAGGTTTAGCTAATTATTCATTCAGATCTTGAATGGTGGACAGTTAGAGGATGAGAAAATAAAATTGTATTTCACAGTCCCTGGAAGTTTTTTCTTTTTCTTTATCACAAATGCTTGTTACATTCGCTCTAAATTATCTTTGATGCTATTCGTGTTTATGTGTTTGTTTTCATGGGAATTCTAGCCAAGTGAATTAATTAAATAATTGAATTATTAGATTAGGTTTAAATGTAGAACGTATAATGCAGACAAAAAACATATGAGATAATGATATACACATATTCCATGTATGCAGGATCAGAAATTAACATTTCTATTAAGGGGTAATATTAGCTCCCTTGAACTGATTTCCAAGGACATTTTTTACCTTTTCAAAGGTTGCATTTTGGCAAAAACCACCATTATAATCACTGAAGCTGTCTACACTCTGAAATACTCTTTACTATTTTCTGCACTTTGTTGTTTATGATGATGAGAGAATTTGCAAATGCAGATTCAGAATTCAGTGAGTACACAGACTCAAAAACTTGTTCTCCACGATGACAAATCAAAACACTTCTGATTGTGTATGATTGGTTATTATGCTCAAAGCTGCAACCCGTGCATAAAAAGCTACTGTAAACGTAATGCCGCATTCGACTCTTTTCATTCATTTCACATTTCACTTTAATCAGGACAGATGTAATAGATCTAGCTTAATTCTGCAGGGGCATTTTTTGCCCCGTTATCTTGAATTTAGGGGGCATTTTTTCTTTTTGGTTACATCGTTGCCCCAAATCCCCAATAACTCCCAACACTGCATTACATATAAATCTGTATATATTTTCAATGAGCACCATGGACAGCGGCGGATCATTTATTTTACAGTGGGGTCCAGAAGTCTAAGACTACTAGTAAAAAATGCTTCTATTTTGCATTTTTATAGTTTAATAAAATAGAGCATTGCATTTTGAGTGAAAATTGTTGAATTTAAAAATGAACATGAATTTCAGAATGTCTAATTAGGTACTTGGTTTGAATAACAACAACAACAACAACATTAGAGCTCCATGAACTCCACAAGTTTGTGTGAAATCATGTCATTCAGCATGATTTGTATTAGATGCTGTTTGAAACATTCTCAAGGGTGTTTAGATGGACACCGAAAAATCTGCATATTTGATCAGAGACCTAAAAATGTTGGAGAATCTTAAATATGTATAATTTTTTTAAACACCTTTTATTTATTTATTTTCGTTCTTAAAAATTCAGCTTATTTAAAGGGTAAAATCATTATTTCACTGTGGTCTTTTTTTTTTTTTTGTAGCCCGCTGTATGTGAGGCATCTTTTGGCAGATTGATTAACAGGCATTGACAAGATTCAGCGCCGGAGGATCATGATCTGATCACACACACACACACACACACACACACTTGCAGAACATCCCCGGAGACTGAGAGTTGACAGATTTGACGTGGCTGTCCTCACTGACTGCTTTTGTGAATGTATACATCAGAGACAAGATGAGATCAAGCTATTGCGTGTTTGTATTTCTGAAGCGATTGTAGTGTGGACTGCATTATGAATGGATCTAGGTTATGCACAAACTCAATGCAGATGTTGGCAATGATGATTCAGGTAGAGATTTTGTTGGCTGTGTAGATGACAAAACATGTTTGTGTATGCATACAGCAGTTGACAATATGTGTGTGTGGAGGGTCATATTCATATCACATGCAAATCATATGCAAATTCCTGCAGAGTGAAGTCATTGTGTAAACCAGTTCTCTCTCTCTCTCGCTCTCTCTTTCTCTCTCTTTGTGTGTGTTTTATTGCATCCTCACATCTAAATTAATCTTTATATGTAAAGATACGTATTAATCTTTATATACTTTATATACAAATAAATTTTTATAAATGTTACCAGTCAAATGTTTGGGATAATTAAAAGGTTGCATTTATTTGATCAAAAATACAGTAAAAACAGTAAAATTTTGCATTTTTGTTCTATGACAAATTAATTAGATTACTGTGGTTCCTTAAAGTAACAGATGAAACATCAAGGCATGTGCAAAGCTGAAAGATGCAGGCCAGAGTGCAGACTGATGGCAGTTTCTCTATGGCTGCTGACACACTGACTGTAGCTTTGATTGACAGTTATGCAGCGATGACTCAGTACCTCTAAGTGCACTTTTTTTCTCCTTTTTTTTTATCTGTTATTATTTACTTGTTTACTTTCAGAGAAAAGTTGCCCCTCGGGCAACAATGTGTCTATGAAAAACATATGAGTCTTCAGATACACACACGCACACACATGCTCATACCCACACACCAAGTGTTAAAGAGATAATCGCATCAGTCTACTTACATTTCCTCTCTGCAAAAGTCGATCCAACATCAATGATCCAATTAGAGAGAGAGAGTAGATAAGACGCTAAAAGTAATATGATGTAGGCTACACCTATGGCAGTTGCAGGCTCAAGAGAGTGTGGTTGTTGTCTAGAAGCACCCTTAAAGGGTTAGTTCATCCAAAAATTAAAATTAGGTTGTTTTTTACTCACCCCCGATGCATCCTAGGTGTATATGACTTTCTTCTTTCAGACGAATCCAGTCTGAGATAAATAAAAAATTGTCTTTGATCTTTCAGGCTCTATCGTTGCACTCAGCATGTGTTGCAGTGCTTTGGTTCAAAAGACGTGAAATAAAAAGCGCCCTTCCATAAAAAAAAAGTGTCTCACACGGCTCCGGGGGGTGAACAAAGGCCTCCTGTAGCGAATCGATGCGTTTTTGTAAGAAAAATATCCATATTCAAAACGTAATAATCACTTGAATCTAGCTTGCGCTCACTGTTGTAAACGGAAGCAGTTCCGGGGGAATTACGTATCATTTGAGAGATAGGTGGTGGTAATGCACTTATAAGTCTGCGATCTGCTGTAAAGCAAGAAGAAGAAGAAGAAGAAGAAGACACGTCACGCGCTGGCTGTTGAGAACGCGCTCAGGACAGTTCGGACTGCAACGGTTTGAGTTTAAAATCTTCGTTTGTGTTCTACTGAAGAAACAAAGTTACCTACATCTTGGATGCCCTGGGGTAAGGATATAAACATAAAATTTTCATTTTTGGGTGAACTATCCCTTTACCCAGCCTGCAACACTCGAAAGAAGGTTTCAGCAGAAGCGTCCCAGCAAAATTGACACACTTGGAATGGATTAACGAACAGCAGTTAATCCATTTTGCAATCTAGTTTATAAAGAAGGGATGACTGCAGTGCGCTGAGCTGTAAACCAGCAGGAGACATTTTCAGGTCAGCGTCTTCTGCTGATAAGTGACTCTTTCTGTGTTCAGTGTTCGCGCCTGCATGACGCTTTACCCAGAGTCCTCAGCATGTGCGGACCTGCTGAACGGGAAGCTCTGGAGCTCATCCAGGTCTTAATATCCTGTCTCTGATTTTCTTTTTTTCTTTTTTGTCTATTTCCATTCAATTCTACTAAATTTAATTTTTATAGTGCCATCTCTTCCTTGTGTCTGATTTCTTTAATTCTCATACCCTAAAAGATGGATAATTGTTCAAACAATCAAGTAAATTTCAATAAATCTGCAGTGTGCTAACAAAGATACTCCCTGCAACTGAATATGCATACTTCTCTACTATATATGCAAAATGTATTAAAATGAGTAGGGTGTCTGAATATGCAGTATTCTTGATACAATATAAGCAAAAATGTATAATAAATAAATTTGGTTAAAAAAAAAACCTACATTTCGCTAAATAAATAGTTTAAAATTAAAAACGTTTTCGCTAAATGAACCAGTGTTGTTATTGTTAACTAAAACTATTAAAAATTATTTTTTTAAAATGGAATAAGCTGACAAAAATCAATATTAGATGACAAACTTAAATTAGAAATGCCTTTGCAACTAACTGAAATAATAAGTTGAAGTACTACATTGACAAAGCACATAACAAAATTGCTAAAACAAATTAGTGAAAATATTAAAAAAAACATTCAAAATACTAATAAATAGTATGTAATCTAATATAATATAATATAATATAATATACGTAATATAAACACAAATATTAAAAAAAAACTAATTCAAAATGCTAATAAATAGTATGTAATCTAATATAATATAATATAATATAATATAATATACGTAATAAAAACACAAATATTTACCTTCATATATTTTTCACAAAAATGCCTTATACATTAGAAGTCAGTAAGAGTGGGGACACAAACGATTCATTAAATCAGATTTTATTTAAAAAAAAATTTTTTAAATAAACAGAAATTATTTATAGAATGATTTGAACTTTGAACACTTTTTGCTGTTTACGTTAAAGCAACATTGTGAATATTATTTTAAAACCATTTTAATTTAGCCAGTAAATTTCAAAATAAAAAAGGGCATGTTATTCGATTAGTATTATAAAAATTTCCGTTCAAATTACTCCGAATGAATGCGTTGTGAAGTTCTGAATGCTAAATGCATAGTTATTTAATAAAACATGATGCCAGGTGACTCATAAATGTTGCATACTGAATCATACACACACAGAGTCTCTAACCTTTCCCCTCATGATATTTAGTGAGCAGTATGCTTAAGGTCACATTAAAAGTCATGCTGCCGTCTCTTCCAGCTTCACACATGCTTCTGAAGGATCGCATGAAATGTGGTAAAATGTTTATCAGCAATATATATACAGCTACTTTAAAATCATATTAAGATTCATCAAAACAATTCTCGCATACAAATATCAGCAATTATGATGAACAATATTTAATGGGCCAATCATCCATCACGAGGCAGGGCCGCTGTCACTGCTGCAACCCTGTCATCGTGATGAGATATGGCAATTACTTTAACCCTCTGGGGTCCGAGGGTGTTTTGGGGCCCTGGAAAAGTTTTGACATGCCCTGACATTTGTGCTTTTTTCAGTTGCTTATAAACATTTTAATGGCTTATAAAAATTTTAACATTTTAAATCTGGACAGCTTAACCTCAGTGTCACATATACTAGCTGCCCACTGGGATTTGGGTTTAGAGACCAACAATGTGTGAGAAATGCCATTACTGACCTGTTTTGATTGATAGTTCTGTTCTAATATACAAGTGTACAGGCTGCAAGCACATTTGCATACATACACACACACACACACATATGCAGATACATACACCGTTCATTGGATCATGCTAAATGATTTGGCTGTAAGAGGCTCATGGTTTCTGCTATCTCGTTAACCCTTTTCACGAATGAGCATATCTGTGTATTTACCCATTTACTCCTCATTCACTCATAATCTAGTGGCATTTGAAAGTATGTATGTGTGTGATCAATTTACAGATTTAATCCAGCAGCTCTAGATGCGTTCTGATGGGAATTTGTGTGTTTTTATGGAATGTGTGAGGTCTCAAGTTTAACCAGTGCTGAACCACATAAACATACTGCAGCTTACTGCAGATGTATGCACATATTCTATATACATATATATAGAGAGAGAGAGAGAGAGAGAGAGAAATTTAAGATTTATGTATTTGGATTTCATATAAAATTCCCATCAATTTGGAATACACGGTTTTAACATAAGCAAACTAATAATCATACACACTTTCTCTTTATAGCACTGTCCTGACCTATGTTCACATAACGTAAATGCAAGTGGGCTGGTCCCTTTCACCATTGGAAAAATGTGGGCCGCTGTTGAGCTCGGGAGGGCAGCGTCACTCTGCCCCTCTTAGTACGATCACAACCAATCTGTCTGCTGAATCCATGCACTAAATTTCAATAGATCCATCTCACTTCACAACTTAAAATAGTCTAGAAATGCTGAATAATGCAGAACACATTTACAAGTTTAGGACTGATTCAGTTTTTTCTATACAGTTCAATGTTTTCAAGTGGATTAATCTTTTAGTGCGGCACTGGCTCACCTGCCCATAAAGTAGACGAGCTGTTTCATTTGTGTATGCCTGATTATGCATCACATTACGTTTATTAGTTTGTTTAAAACTATATGATGTTTTATTAACATGGTTCGGGAGGCGCACGATCAGATAATCAATCAGTCTGGCCCAGGTGGCGCTCGTCAGCTAATCACCTTAACAAGCACATACGTGTATATATACAGCCAACTTACCTCAGTTCCACGAAAGTTTTCCAGCATTCGGTTTTGCTCCTTTAGCCATTATATCACAGACTCAACTTTTTCCGTACGACGGCGAGACCTGTACTGGGGATCTTTCGTATCCTCCGTCGCAATCTGCCGGCACTAGGCTCACTCCTTTTCCGCCAGTCACCTCCGCCGAGCTTCATCGCGGCCGTCGCTCGGCTCGACCAGCCATACGCTCTCCACAACACCGTGGCTTAACCTCGCTTCCACCGGCGAGACTTCCAACTTCCCCGACATCCTCGTATCATTCGGCCATGCCAATATATCCTCAGATCGGAAAGTGGATAGTATTGAAGGCGGAAGCAAACACTGATTTTTTTTTTCCCGACGAACCATTCTCACGGAGGGTAAACAAAGCTGATCTGTACGATCTATTCGTCATCCTGCAAATCAGCTAAGGCGGCCAATAGATCGAGTAAAGCCTCGAACTCGCCCATTCGACACTATCATTATCCCGCACAAGACCCGGCTCTCCTCGAGCTTTGGGTCGCAGCGGTTCTTAAACGAGCCTGGGCCGCACCCCAGTTCTCACTGCAGCAAAACCTCATTCGCTCCCCGCTTCGGCTCAACTTTTCACCGAGGCTCTTCCGGCCGCAGCGCCACATGTAGCCGGGCCTTCAGCTCACGTAGCAGTTGCTAGTGTGAGACTGCCTCCGCTAGCACCGCAGGCCTTGTTGCAATAATATTAAGTAAAGTCGCTAAAGGTAGGTCGTTTGTTGTTAAAGGACGTGATGACATTATGGATGTTGATGTCATTTTTTGTAACCAAGACGCAAAACTGCGTAGAACACTCAATGAAATTACTCAGATTTTCTGTATTTTGCTGTTTCAATACTTACTACTAATTGTGTGGTTAAGAGGAAAAGCATGTCTTTTTGTAATTTTATGATGTTGTCAAAATCATCATATTTCTCCTGCTACTTCTAACCTCTCCCTTTTCAGTGGTCTCCAGCTACCGTAGCACACTAGCACGAGGCTGCCTCTGCAAGCTGTGCAGGCTGCACAGGCTCTCCAGCATTTTCCCCCCGAATATCACAAGCCCCGTGGCCTACAGCTACAACAGCTGAAACAAGCACAAAGCTGCTTACGCTTGCAACATATGCCCTCACATCTCAGTCTTTCCTCCTGTTACTTATAATCCTTTTTCCTTTTCAGTAGCCTTCAGCTCCTATAGCACACACTAGCGTGAGGCTGCCTCTGCTAGCGGTGCAGGCTGCACAGGCTCTCCAGGATGTCACAAACCCCACTCCCTTCCCGTGGCCTACAGCAGCTGAAGGAAGCATGAGGCTGCCTCCGCCTCTGTTTCTAATGACCCCTTTTTTCTTTTTAGTGGCCTCCAGCTCCCATAGCAGACACTAACCCGGAAGCCGATTTAAACATCAGGCTGCCTCGGCTGACAATTGCAGCCCATGCACCTCTTCCTCATAGCTCCCCACTTCATTCAAAATTACGTTGTCTTCCAGATCAAGTTCCGGCTCCCCTCGAGCTTCAAGACGCAGCAGGCCGTCAGCAAGCCTGGGCCGCGCCCCAGACTCAGCTGCTCCTCACACTGCTCTGCCTCACTCCTCTTCTCAACCAATCACTGCGGCGCCTTCAGCTACAGCGCTGCACGCAACGTTGCCTGCTGGCGTAGCTTCCCAAACTCCTATCCTTCCCCCTCCTTTCTACCTCCGGCGGCAGACGTTAGCGTGAGGCTGCCTCCGCTAGCCATTCAAGCTCAGCCACCTTACTCTTACCCTTCCGCTACTCCTTTTTCCTATCAATGGCCAGCAGCCCCTGCTGCAGACGTCCAAGCAGGGCAGCATCAGCCAGCAACGCAAGCTTACTGGCCTCCTCCCTCATTTCCTTCTACCTCTTCCTACGTGCTTCCCTAAGCACCAGAGGCTAATCAGTGCGTGAGGCTGCCTCCACAAAAGGTTACGGCCCCTCCTTATTTTACCTTCTAACCCTTCTCTCCAACCTAAACCTCAGTACACATGATTTAAAGCTTTCCACCTCTCGTACAACCTGCCATTTCCCGATTTCTCCCTCCTCTCAATCACATCTTTCGTTTCCTACCTTAACACCTGTGAGATCCTCCAAGCCCGGTCAATCAAAGGTTATCTAAGCGGCATTCAATTATTATTTTTTTTTTCTTCACAAATTAATCTACGGTGCCCCCTCTCCTGAAATAAACCATTCTCAAACATCTTTTGATCAAAGGAATTCAGTGCTCTCATTCTCCAAGCCTGGACGCTAGACAGCCGATAACTTTCGACATCCTTTCTAAATGTATCCACATTCTCCCCACAGGGTACCACTCACTCCATACCGCTCGTAGACTCGACGCTATGTTCATACTGGCTTTTTGTGGTTTCCTGAGATGCTTGGAATTCACAATAACTTCTATTCAACCCCAAACTCCATCCAACCGTCTCCAACCTTTCCGTGCTTGACAGCGAAA
>NW_015555902.1:22218-22481 GCF_001515605.1 Sinocyclocheilus anshuiensis | reverse complement strand
ATTCCCGAAAAAAGATTTTCCAGCCACTCCTTCCGAATCGGGGCAGTAACTACAGAAGTTAAAAAAAGGTCTCTCATAGCGGCAGATCCAAGCTCTCGGTCGATGGTCATCGGATGCCTTCAAGAGCTATATCAGGACCAATAATTTTCACACAAAGAAAGTCCATCTAATTCTGATCAGTTAAAAGAAATTTGATACTGCCGCTGCAGTGCCCTGCTTAATTTGATACTGTCACAGCAGTGCCCGCTCCATTTGATACTGCC
>NW_015555902.1:9796-17403 GCF_001515605.1 Sinocyclocheilus anshuiensis | reverse complement strand
GCAGTGCCCTGCTCAGTTGATACTGCCGCCGCAGTGCCCTGCTCAGTTGATACTGCCGCCGCAGTGCCAGGCACATTTTGATACTGCCGCCGCAGTGCCCTGCTCAGTTGATACTGCCGCCGCAGTGCCAGGCACATTTTGATACTGCCGCCGCAGTGCCCTGCTCAGTTGATACTGCCGCCGCAGTGCCAGGCACATTTTGATACTGCCGCCGCAGTGCCCTGCTCAGTTGATACTGCCGCCGCAGTTGCCCTGTTAATTTGATACTGCCGCCGCAGTGCCCTGCTCAGTTGATACTGCCGCCGCAGTGCCCTGCTCAGTTGATACCGCCGACATATTGATATTGATATACCGACAGAGGGATATGATTGGATGAGCATTTTATGGTCCTACGCATTCCACAGACAATATAAATACATTTAGACTATTTGATTTTAGTGATTGCTATCGGGATGTGAAGAGACTTTCAACCAGCATAACAATTTTTGAACCAATCATACCCTACCTTTTAATGAGTATTTTTTTTAATTGATATTTTGAGTGAATGATTCAATGACTCAGTCACAAAGGGAGTCATTTGTTTTGTTCCTGAATGTGTTTGAATGAATTGTTTGAATAAATTATTAAAAGACTCAATCATAAAGACAGTTACTTGTCGCCACCTACTGGCGAACCAGTCTTTCAGTGATACTAAAATAACATTGACGTATGTGTTGAGTAAAAAATTTTCAATGTTTGAAATCAAATCATATGGTTATCTTTTGAATTAAAAAATATGCATTATGAAAAGCATTTTATTTATTGAAAATTAAATGCATTTTATTTGTTTGTTTATTTATTGAAAATTAAATGTATTTATTTATTAAAAGGTTAATAATATTTAATAATAAATAATAGTAATTACATTGTTAATTAATATTTATTAACGCATGTATTTGTAAAAAAAAATTGTAATCACCTGGTGCTTACATAGAAACTAAAAAAGGATCTAACTATTGTATTTTAAATATCAGAAGTGTTGGAGCTATAGCCTAACCGTTAGCACACATACTCCTAAACATTGACCTCTGGAACCCATGTGGATGATGTAAGTGTGAATATGGCTTGCAACATTTATCTCTTTCCTTCGGCTATTCTGATTCTATACTATATAATATGCAAATATACTGTGTTGCTTTTGTCTGCTCTTTATCTCTCTTATTTTTATCCCACTTGTCATCTACCCACTCATTTATTATTACATGATGCACACAGGATTTGTGTCTCTCTGGCATTGGGTGTGGACTGATATGACATTTACCATCTAACTGTTTCTGTTTTATCTCTGTTTATTCAATCAGCAGAGACTCCTGCTTGTGTTTGATTGTCCCTCTGTGTGTGTGTGTGTGTGTGTGTGTGTGTGTGTGTGTGCGCACGCACGCGCAGCCACATCTCATTTTCATGCTGTGGCTGTGCAAATGTCATGCTGATGTGGCCTGATTTACATTAGAGTGCTTCAGCCCTAAAGTTCCTAAACAACAAGTGGCGTATACTCTTGTGTGTCTGTGTGTGTAGATGTGGGTCTGTGTCTGCCCATGCACACCAGAGAAGCCATATGTGAGTGATGACAGTGTGTACACTTGTGCATGTGTTTAGAGAATGCGAGGCATTGGATCATGAACAGTGGGGTGTGTATTCTCAATGTTAATGTCTGTATATTGTATTGCATGTGAACAAAATACAATTAGCATTGGTGCAGAACTGCTGTGATCTGTTTGTTTGAATGCATGTATTTGTTTGTACGTAAGCATGTGTGTTTTTTTTTGGGCTCTGCATCCCATGGCTATTATATTATATTATATTATATTATATTAATTGCAGTGAGGCCTGTGGCTCGACAGATGCCTCTCTTTGAAATATTGGGGAAGGGTATGTGTGTTTTTATTTTTTTGAACGTGTATATAATAAACATAAATTGTTTATTATTGGGTAATACTTGCCAGTCACTGCCAGCATTTTTTACATTTTCACAGTTTTCATGGATATTTTGTTGTATGAATATCTGAACATGCAGTATGTCAAAAGAACGAACACAGACTCACAGAAAAGAGTTTTTCTTTAGCTTCATGTATTCTTTTTTTTTTTTATCAACACTTGAATGTGGGCAAGTTTCATAAAAAAGCAACATTTTGAGTAGATCGCTTCCATCAACACCCCCAAAACTTGCATAGTCCTGTACCACTTCCTGGCTCAACATTTCATTCGGAAACGTTAGGCAGTTTTGATTTATATGCTGTTTAACATTTGATTATTGTATTATTTAGCATTTGCATCTGCTTACATTTGCAATCGCTTGTTTCTACTTATTCACCTGTGTTTGAGCCAGACGTTCAGTACTCTTTCAGAATATGTGTATACTCTGATGTGTATACTCACATAAATATGTGTTTTCCTCTTACTGGAAAATTCCGTCAGTGTCTGGGAAGCGTTGTCTCATAAATGACGGAAAATTCCGTCAATAGCAGGAAAGTCTTGTCTCATAAATGACAGAAAATTCTGTCAATGGAATGCTCAGGCTTTCCTAGGCGGCTGCTAGGGTGTTCTAGATGATTGCTTGGCCAGTGGTTGCGAAGTGGTGTTACAGATGGTAGCTAGGTGGTGGTTAGCGTGTTCGAGATGTTTGCTGGGACAGTGTTAGGTGACTTGTAGGGTTTTATATAGGGCTGCACGCTTAATCGAATGTGATTTTCATGCGTATCTTATCAGTAAAGCCGGTTCTGTGATTAGTAGTAAATCTCCAGCACGTGCTTTCAGATGGCACAGCATTTACTACACGGAGCCGTAGTTCACTGACAAGCTACACAAAATCGCGTTCATAATCGCAGACGATTTAATCGCGCGATTATGAAATAGAAGAAAACGTTCTGCGATTATGAAAGCTGTTTGCGTAGCTTGTCAGTGAACTACGGCTCTGTGTAGTAAATGCTGCTCCATCTGAAAGCACGTGAACATACCACATTTAATACAATTTTTACTCAACTCACTTCATAACGTCAGTCGAGTGTTGAAATAAATCCTTCTGTGAGATGATGCGGCTTCTTAAACAGAATAAGGCACGCAACAGATTTCATAGTATTCTAAGCAGTGATAAAGGCTATGTCGATTAGCATTGCATTATTATATACTTTATTATAAAAAAAATTATAATAAGACGAACTCAGATAAACCATATGTGATGTTTTATTAACAAATTTTGGGAGGAGCATGCGCAGATAATTAACACGGCCAGTCCATCATCAGTAATTACACCATCTATCCAATCAGCACAAGAGAGAACCTCTATAAATAATCAAAGCAGCCTTACCTTCATTATCTCTAGTCCTTCAGCATTGGCACATCCAATCCAATCCAATCCAGACGACAATGCATTCGACACCACGGGTCCTCCGGCGTCGCCATTCAGCATACCAGCGCTCCGCAGGACACCATAATCGAGCCCGTGGCTGCAACACGGGGCCACCGGCCTTCCCGCGCTGCCGTCGCTCATACCTCCAGACACCAAGGCATGCCATCACCTTCGCCTTCCAGGCGTCAGCCACCTTCTCCAGCGTCCTCCTATGCTTCAGCCCTCTCCTCTGCCCCAGCTGCGGAGAAATGGACCGTGACCGGACTATGCCAGGTGCTCATTAGCTCCGGCGTTAACGTCCCACGACGGTCGATCAAGGCGGATCTCCTCGCCCTCTATACTTCCCTCCAAACAGGGGCGCCTCCAAGCTCTACTCCTCCATCCAAGGCCGCGGATAAAGCGAGCCAGGGCCGCAGCGTTCCGTATTCACGGCCCGAGCTAACCACCACTCCTTCGAAGACGGGCTTCCGGCCGTTAGGCGCAGGCCCCGACACCCGCCATTCCCACTCTCTTTCCTCCTTTTTCTTCCGCTCCCGGAGCTGTCCCAAGCGCGAGCATGCCTCCGCTAATGGCGCAGGCCCCGACGCCCGCCATTCCCCCTCTCTTTCCCCCTTCCTATTCCGTCCCCGGAACTGCCCCAACCGTGAGCGTGCCTCACGGTGTGATAAACCACAGTTTTAACAGGGGGGCACACACTTCTTCACACCACTGTAGAAGTCATCTGCACTGTTTTTCCTCACAGGAGACGTGAGCTCGTCGATTATCTCGCGATAGTCGCCAAACTCGCGTTATCATACAGCGGCTCTCACTTTTACACCTACCACAAATTATTCGCAGCTAAATGCGCCATCCGAGTGGCCCAGTAGAACCAATGTCCTTACTGGGGGGCTTTGGACACCGAACTCCATAACAGAGTATTTTTAGGCTGCCGCAACATATCTTGCCAATCCGTCGCCCACTCCACCATTACATGCCCTCTATCTATCAACTAATTCCCCCCTGCCCCGAGCCATCCCAGCCCAAATCCACCAGCTATGTCCCGCATCTCCTAGATATCCCAACCACCCCCTTTCCCCCCACTTCCACCTATCGCCGCCGCTCAGCTCCCTCTGATAGCCAGGTCTGCGGCAGTTTTAATACTGGCAGATGCTCAAGGCAGCGCTGCCGTTTCATGCATGTTTGCAATTTTTGTGGCGGCGCTTGCGCCTGCTTGATATGTCCAGTGCAAAAAGCTGTGAATAAAAATGCTAAACAATACTTATCGACTCCTGTAAATGTTTCTCGTTTGTCTTCAGAATTGCTTCATCACCCTGACTCCTTTTTTACGGATTATCTACTATCGGGTCTCTCACATGGCTTTCACCCCGGTGTCGGAAAACTCCCCTCCCAAATCCTCATCTGCCCCAATCTCCAGTCCGCTCTCGCTGAACCCGAAACAGTCGATCTCCTAATTAAAAAAGAAACAGATGCAAACTTCATGATCGGCCCCTTTTCCGTCCCTCCCTTTAATGTTTTCCGTGTTAGCCCCATCGGTGTAGCTACCAGGAAATTCTCAGGTAAAAAACGCCTCATAATCGATCTCTCATCCCCGCATAATTCCCCGTTCCCAAGCGTTAACAGCCTCATTCCGCTCGAAGAATTTTCTCTCCACTACCATGACGTTGACCAAGCCATTACCCTGATCAAAGACGCAGGTCGCGGCGCTTGGCTGGCCAAAGTCGACATCACCTCTGCCTTTAAAGTGATGCTCATTCACCCGGATTTTTGGCATTTATTTGGCATCCGCTGGCATAATAAAGTTTACTTTTCCGTCCGCCTCACTTTCGGCTGCAGAAGCAGCCCTAAAATTTTCGACATTTTGTCAGAGTCAATCTGCTGGATCCTCTCCAACAATTACGCAATACCCTACCTGATCCATCTTTTAAGACTATTTCTTAATCATCTCGCCTCCCGACTCCATCCCAGCCGTGCATCTTTTGACAACCCAAAAGGTTTTTGCAGAGCTCGGGATTCCTCTCGCTCAAGACAAAACCGCGGGCCCGAGCACCTCCATCGAATTTTTGGGTATCAACTTAGATTCTCAAAAATGCCAGGCTTCTCTGCCGAAGGAAAAAATTGATAGGACGATCTTGGTCGCTTCCACCCTCTTAGACAGCCCAAGCTGCTTCAAACGCGAGCTGCTTTCCATTCTCGGTCATCTAAATTTTGCGATGCGCATCATCCCGCAGGGCCGCCCTTTTATCTCACATCTCCTCTCTCTCGCGTTCTCCGCCCACGCACTAGAGGTTCGAATATCACTAACTGACTCGTGCTGCAACGAGCTCAGCTTATGGATATCCTTTCTTAAACAATGGAACGGACGTTTAGAGATTATTATTCTCCTTTTTGGATCCTTTTTGTGCTGGAGATTTTTCTGTTTTGTGGCTTTCATTAAGGAAAGGATTTTTGTAACTTTTCTGCTGTTTTTTTGTTAAATAAACTCTTCTGAGTTAATATAAGAACGTGTCTGACTATTGGGTTCAACTGCCTCCTGTGGCTCAATGGCGGAAATTGAGACTCTCGCGCCAGAGACCCTAGTTCGAGCCCCGGCTCTGACATTGTACTCCTATCCGGTACCCCAGTTGATGATTTTTCCAGCCATTCATTCCGAATTGGCGCAGTAACCACAGCGGCCCAAAAAGGCCTCTCCCAGCAGCAGATACAAGCACTCGGTCACTGGTCGTCAGAAGCTTTCAAGAGCTACATTCGATCGGACTGCTCCCACATCAAGGAAGCCCACCGAACCCTCATCGGCCAACCCCTTTGACATCAGTACAGCCCCGGTCACTCAAACTTCAGACCCACCATAGCTGACCCCCTTTTACATCACCTAATCCATCTATAACGACCCATCCCCACTCCAGCCATCTCAGCAGCACCCACTCCAACAGGAGTCTTACCTAAATTCCCACACTGCCGCAGCAGTGCCCGCTCCCGCAGGAGCTTTTCCATATTTCCCCACTGCCGCAGCAGTTCCCGCTCCCGCAGGAACCTTTCCATATTTCCCCACTGCCGCAGCAGTTCCCGCTCCCGCAGGAACCTTTCCATATTTCCCCACTGCCGCAGCAGTTCCCGCTCCCGCAGGAACCTTTCCATATTTCCCCACTGCCGCAGCAGTTCCCGCTCCCGCAGGAGCTCTTCCATATTTCCCCACTGCCGCAGCAGTTCCCGCTGCAGTTCCCACTCCCGCAGGAGCGTTTCCATATTTCCCCACTGCCGCAGCAGTTCCCGCTCCCGCAGGAGCGTTTCCATATTTCCCCACAGCTGCAGCAGTTCCTGCTCCCACAGGAGCCTTTGTCTGTATTTTACTCTGCCGTAGCAGTGCTCGCTTCCGCAGAAGCCATTTTTCTCTTTTCAGATGCCATAGCAGTGCCCACTCCCACAAGAGCCTTTTCCCTATTTCCCCACTGCCGCAGCAGTCCCCGCTCCCGCAGGAGCTTTTCCATATTTCCCCAACTGCCGCCGCAGTTCCCGCTCCTGTAGGAGCCTTTTGTCTGTATTTTACATTGCCGCAGCAGTTCCTGCTCCCACTCCCGCTGGAGCCATTATCTGTATTTTACACTGCCGCAGCAGCGCTTGCTTCCGCAGAAGCCATTTTCTCTTTTCAGATGCCGTAGCAGTTCCCACTCCCACAGGGGTTTTCTTTTCAGATGCCGCAGCAGCACTCGCTTCCGCAGAAGCCATTTTTTCTTTTCAGATGCCGTAGCAGTTCCCACTCCCACAGGAGTTTTCTTTTTCAGATGCCGCAGCAGCGCCCGCTTCCGCTGAAGCCTCTACTTCTCTCTTCTAAGCCTCAGCAGTGCCGCTACTACAAGCGATGTCCAGCACCCCACCAATCTTAAGCTTTGCAGATTTTGGGGGGTTATCAATGCTCTTCTCTGGCTACTGTCCCATACTAATTGCATCTTTTGGGGGAGTGCTCTGGGTCCGGGCTAAAAGCCGAGCTCGGAGCCCTCTCCCCGGACAGCACGCCAAATACGCATAACCTTTACTCTGTTCATTATATGTAAGTGTGAACTCGTGAAGTGATGTTTTAACAAATTTCGGGAGGAGCACGCGCAGGTAATTAACACGGCCAGTCCATCATCAGTAATTACACCATCTATCCAATCAGCACAAGAGAGAACCTCTATAAATAAACAAAGCAGCCTTACCTCCATTATCTCTAGTCTTTCAGCATCCC
>NW_015555902.1:8088-9593 GCF_001515605.1 Sinocyclocheilus anshuiensis | reverse complement strand
GTGCCCTCTGGCCTTCGGATGGAGATTTACTGCTGATCACAGAACCGTGCTTCACTGAGAGATACGCATGACAATCGCAGCTTCTGCCTAATCGCGATTTATCGCCTTTGCGATTTAATTTCGATTAATCGTGCAGCCCTAGTTTTGTAGATGTTTGCTAAGTTGTTTGTAGGGTTTAAGATGATTGTTAGAACATTGCTAAGTCGTTGTTAGGTGTTTGTGATGGTTGTTAGTGTCAGGGTTCTGTCACTTCGGTCTAGTTTATTCATGATTTTGTGACAGCCCTGACACTCCCGTCATGTCGTTGTTTTCATATGAGCGCGCGGCTTCAAGAGTGCTCGAGGGCTCCCTGCACCCTGCCTCTTTGGTCTGCCGGCGCCGCCCAAGCTCCTTGCCCTGATGCCGGCTCTGCCCTTGATGAGTGCCCTGCCGGCTCCGCCCAAGCTCCTTGCTCTGCCGGCTCGCTCCTTGATACGGGCTCCACCCTTCCTGCCTGCCAAGCTCCCAGCTCCGCCCTGGCCCCCTGTCAGGACTCCAGAAACGCTAGAGTCTGCCTGGTCTGTCCCTCCGGCCCCGCCCTGGCTGTCTGCTGGGGTTCCTATTAAGCCGGAGCCTCCCTGGTTTGTCCCTCCGTCTACGCACTGGCCCCCTGCCGGGACTCCTGTACTGCCTGAGCCTCCCTGGCTCAACCAGGTGGTGTCCCTTTTGAGGGGGGTAGTATCAGGTTTCTGTTACTTCGGTCTAGTTTATTCATGGTTTTGTGACAGAGCCCTGACACTCCCATCATGTCGTTGTTTTTATGTGAGCGCACGGCTTCGAGAGTGCTCGAGCCGTGCAATCTTGTCTGCGTGTCCTCTTTCCTTGTTTCATGTTGGAGCGTGGTGTTCGGATCCTGGCAATCATGTCTTATTTAGTTTCGGTTTCGTGTTGGGGTTCGGACACTCGTGCTCCATGTTTTGTCTTGTTGTGGGAGCATGCAGTCTCGAGTTCGCTCGGGCCATGTGCTCTTCTGTCTGTGTGTGTTGTGTCTTGTGTAGTTTTTTTGGCAGCGTGCTTTCATGTCATGTTATGTCTTGTGCTGTGTAGCACGCAGCCAATGAAAAACACAAGCTGCGTGCTACACAGCATGTTGTCATGTCTTGTGTGAACACACGGCTTATGAGTATTCTCATTAGGTGTGTGTTTGTGTCTTGTTTTGTTCAAGCACATGGCTTGTGATTGTTTTGCTGGCCATGTGCTTGTTTTTGTTTTGTGTGAGCACATGGCTTTTGTCTTTGTTTCCTGTGTGCTACGTGCTCTCATGTCAGGGCTGCGTTCAGCCCCGACAAAAACGGTGCAAAACGTTTTTTAAACTGAAATGGTGGTGCGTTGAACACCCTGTTCTGATGACGCAAGAGTTGCAACTATGGCAGCTGAGAAGGCCATTCTTTGTGTTCTTTTTGAAGAATTTTCGGAGCCTGATGAAATCGGTATAAATACGTGTTTAATACTGCAAAATACACTCG
>NW_015555902.1:0-7923 GCF_001515605.1 Sinocyclocheilus anshuiensis | reverse complement strand
GTTTATGAAAGTGTCACTCCATAATACAATAGCAAAATATATAAATATGTATAGTATTTTTATGTTACATTATTCAGTTTTTAGCACACCTTCCTAAGGAAATGGACCAGAAGACATTGCAATTACTAAATGATATTTAGACAGACTTAAAGAAGTTCCAGATCTATACTTGTGCCCTTATTATTTCAGTTATTTTGCCTTTAATGTATGTTGCTGCTGATTGGGCTGACATGTTTGACACACCCACCAAACAAGAGAAAACGCATCTCAAACCCCGTTGCACACCGTTTCCAGGAAACATGTCGTTCAAACCGGAAACCGTAGCAAAACGGTGCACACCGGTTTGAGCTTGAACTTGCCCCAGTTGTCTTGACCCCACCCATCTTGTTACCTGATTATTGGTTAATTTGCTCCACCTGTATTTCCCTCATTACCCTCCTCATTTGCTCCCTATTTATTCTCCTTGTGTTTGCAGTCCTGTGCCAGTTCGTTGTCACATGTTCCCCGGTTGTGTCCTGCCTTGCCAGTTTTGCCAGTCTGTTTTCCCCTACGGGGTAGTTTTTGTTTGTTTTGCTTATTTCTACCATTAATAAAGCCCTTATCTTCCTGCATTATTGAGTCCTCGCTCCATCCTTCACCCCCATCCCTGACAGCTAGGGCATTAGTTGGTGGATGCTTGGGTTTTCTAAATAGTTGCTAGGTGACTACTAGGGTGTTATGGATGATTGCTTGCCCATTGCTAAGTGGTTGATACTGAAGATGGTTATTCTACATGGTTGCAAGGGCGTTGCTAGTTGCTAGGGCACAGCCAATTGGTTGTTAGGGTGTTTGTGATGGTTGTTAGGGCATTGCTAGGTGTGATCTAGAGTTTTGTAGATGTTGTTAGGGCTTTGTCAGGTGATTTCTAGGGTGTTCTAGATGATTTCTCGGCCATTGCTAAGTGGTTGCTTGGTTATTGTAGATGTCTGCTTGGGCATAACTAGAATGTTTTAAGGTGTTCTAGGTAGTTGCTAGGGTTTTGTAGAGGTTGCTAGGTTGTTAAAGATGTTTGCTTGGGCATTGCTGGTTAGGGTATTGTAGATGGTTGGATGGTAGATGGTAGAGGGTCTAATTCGTTGATGGTAGAGGGTCTAATTCGTTAAGGGTTCTTGTGTTTTGTAGATGTTTGCCAGGGCATTTCTAGGTGGTTGTTAGGGTGTTGGGGCAACCATCAAAGTTGACATATAGGGTTTTGGTGAGTGGTTGTTAGGAGTTGCTGGGGTATTCAAGGTGGTTGCTAGGGTGTTGATATATGGTTGCTAGTGTTTTTTTTAGATGGGTTATAATGTCTGGTCTCTACAAATGGTACAGTATATGGGAAATTAAAAGTATATGAATTGAAAGTGAGTTTTTTTTTTATTTTATTTTTTTTTTTACTTCAAGTTATAATCATATGTCTGGTCAAGTTTGATACATATGACACATAATTATTGCCTTGTGCTCTTAAGTTGCCCAAATTGGTGCCTGCCAAACAAATCCACACTGGAGTGCTGACAAAAGTTCACTTGCAAATTTCTCCTGAGGCCACTTTTTGCTTACTCAACAATGAGCTAAGCCTTTCCCAGCGTACCGGGTTCTACTGAAGCTTTTTTGATCCACACAGACACCTTGAAAATGGCTTAAATCTTGTAATTTTTCAACCTCAGATGTCAGAATAAAGGCTCAAAGTGCATTGTGTGATAGCCGCTCTGTCTTCCACAAGAGTGAACAGCTGCCCAGCAGAACTTGTATCCCAAAGACTACAATTATGAGGGAAAAAAGCAATGGCATCTGAAAAGCTTTTGTCCCCAGAGACCTCATGGATATTGAATTGTACTATTCCTGAGCTGCCACGATTGTAGGTGTTCACCTGAATTACTGACAGTTGCTGATCCATCAGAAAGGATTCCATGAGTGCTGTAATTGAGCTCATTACTTGGAGAGCTTGCAAAAACCAGAGGAAACCCAAATATACACAATGCCTCTAACTGCTTTCAGGTCTTGGATGACCTTTCTCTCTCTCCCTTTTTTCCTGTTTAGCCCCAGCTGGCCTGAAATCTAAATCCAGTCCCTTTTTTTGTCAATGATTCACAGCCTTTTCACGGCCACTATAATCCTCTTTCGAAGGGCATGGCATAGACAATCAGCAAAACTTGATTGTGTCTGTGTGTGTTTGTGTGTACATGGTTATCACCCATAATCCTCATGGATGCTGACTGTTCTAGATATGGGTCAGTTTGTTGCAGTGAAAATGAGGTGAGAAAGAGACAGGAAGCAAAAGGGCACACATCACATTGTAGTTTTAATACGGCAATGTTATATGTAGTTTATAGTGTTTCTAATATGGGCACTTTTGGTTTATAAATAAACTCTAAAACCACTGTATACGTTCTCTCAAGCTTAACTGTCACCCCCCATTGTTTTAAATCGGCATTAATGTGCACTATCCAAACTTAAATTGTTATAATTCATGAACACTTTGGAATACAGAGGAAAGGTTAGTCTCTTTTTAAAGAAGTCAGCAGATTATTGCAGAAGTGGAATTATTTCAAAAATTTAAATATCAAAAAGTTATAGAAGTTTAAATTTACTGTACTGTAAGTACTGTAAATTTAAATGCACTGTACAATATTTATTATATTTGATATAAAATGTTACATACAGGTTTTACTCTAAAATTGCTAAAAAATTAAAGCCTTATGTCTAAATAAGTTATGTTCCAAATTTGAAGTGGATATGAAAAAAATGTAGGTTTCTTTGAGATTTTATTTAGGGCGTTATACCACAAACAGCCACCGGGTGCCATCAAAACTCCATTTAATTTTTTTTGATGCATTTTTCTGTCAAAAATGTCTAGATTTCTCTGTCAATATTACTTTTATCACAAAATAACAAATATGGAATCCTGAGACTCAGACCTTTCCAATGATATGTTTTATGTCAAGATTATAAAAAGTTTTGATTGTAAAAGTAATGCATTTTGTAATATGACACTTGACACCGCCCGCTAAGGGGGAGGAGACTGCCAAAATATTTTAAAGTACCATTTCCAACGTAATGTCAGATTTCAAAATTGTTTTCACAGGATGAATCTTGGGCTTCTAAGCTTTCAAACGATATATAATTTATGATGATTACTAAAATATTTGATAGAGAAAAAGGACAACAAAATAAAAGAGCGCCAAGCGTCCCACAGGTGGGATGGTGACAGTTAAGTTGTTTAATAATGTCTACCAGTAGACAATACATGTATTTTCACCAGAAAGTAAGCATTCTGCATTCTGTAGTAAAAATAATATTTTAAATATTTATGGATTAGGATGGCTGACTCCTTTCTCTTGCTGAGGCTAATTTCATAGCTAGAATTGTATGTATCCAAAAACTATAAATATATTTTCACACTTTTGCATTAAATTGCAAATATAGCTTCAATGGACATTTGTCCATCAGAAGTGATATTTACATCACATCATATTTCATATCGAGCTCTTCAAAGACACTGTTGTCTCTTTGTTAACCAAGTCAACTTTTGAAAACACTTTAAAATTGATCGGTGTGGTGGTAATGTATGAAACTTTTGAACAATTTACAAATAAATGATTTTCACATTAAATATTGAAATTGTTTATTTCACTCTTTGTCTAGATCATAATAGATTTTAGAATATAGCAATTCATTTTTATGATATATTTTTCTATTTCAAGTTCGAAACACTAGTTCAGAAACAAGGGAAAATAAAATATATATAAAAAAACATTTATGTAAAAGTAGCTTTTGAAGGCATGGTAAAAAGTTTCTTCATAAAACAAAATGAAAATCCATATTTTTAATAAAAATCAACCCCTAGGACACAAACGTTGAAGAAACACCTGTATGAATCTTCAATAACCTTCTTGCTCATTTTCTGACTGCACCACGTTTTTCTGGTAGAATTACATTAGTATAAACTGTAGCTCTGTGTCTTGGTTTCTTGTTTCTGTTGAAATGCAGAGGTTGAGTATGCTGATGCATGTTAAAGTGGACAACTCAAGCATTCAACTCGATTGTGAAGATAACACCACAGCACTGTAGATTTCAGATAAGACGTTAGGAAACTTTTTGTTTCCTGTCATCCTATCCTCCCAGCACTCTCTCTTTCTTTCCATCCCCATCTCGCTTTCTGTTTGTTTTGCATAGGTCACAGCCAATTTCTCCACTCTTTTTAATCCTTATTTTTGCATAATGATGCATAATTCATGAGGAGCTTGTGAATATGAATGAGCGTGGCAGTGTCATGGCATGAGAGTGAGTTTTTTTGTGGAGTCATAAGGGTTACTAATGCAGCGGACACCTCTTCAGACACGACTGTCTCCAAACATGCCAAATGAAACTCAATCTTCACTTTAGTCTGAGGGCAATTCTAAAGTTCATTCCTCATTAAATGCACATTTAGAGTGTATCAGTTTTCCGTTCTCCTCAGGGGCCAGGGTGAGAGTTTAAGTGGAAAAAAAATGGATGTGGGGCAGAGAGATTGATTATGTGCGACAACATGCCTCCATGTTGACTTTAGAGTATGTCTATTCAAAAATTTATTTTCCAATATGAATATACCCTGAAAAATATATTCACTGAAATTCAGGTGTAATAACTAGTCCCGTTCTCCCTTTACTTTACAGTATGTGTTAAGTAAGTATATTATTATTGAGAGAACAGTGTTTACACACAGTGCAAGGATTTATGGGAGATATTAGCCTAAAATCGTGCACAGATGTACACTTTGAAAATCCATAGAAAATTGAAAGCTATCTGGGCACCTCTGCCATACTACTTCTAATGTGTGATGGATGGAACATACTACTCCTAATCTCACATACTTTCTGTCCTATATAGTATGTATATAGTATCCTTTTGACAATTACCTCATCTCTTCTTTCAGCATTTCTGTATTTCTCTTACTTATTATGTGAACTGTTCATATGTTCTCAACATATTTTCCCAGGCTTCAGGTGTAGTCTGACCTTCAAGATATTTGTAAGATTTAAGATCTATTTAGGCTGTCATGCGTTCATCTATAACCACATTTGTGAGACGCATCAGCCACCTAGTGTGTATAATAGCCATATGCATATAAATAGGTTTTCATCTTTCCATGCATACCATGTGTTGTTGATGTTGATTGAACTTGTTGGTGGGAGCCTACAGCATGCTGACGGAGAGGTGTGAAGCTGGAGTGGATGATGTGTCCCAGCTGAGCGTGAATTTGAAATCACTCCCAACAGGAGGGGCAAAATGAGAAAGAAAGACAACGGGAGACAAACAGATAGATAGATAGATAGATACATAGAATATGGAATTTGGAGGCCAGGGCAACACCTTGAAATCTTCTTGAATTCTTGCATCGTCATGTTTCTCCAACCATTCCTAAACAATTTTTGCAGTGTGGCAGGGTGCATTATGTTGCTGAAATACAGTAGGCCACTGCCATGAGGAAACCATTGCATGAAGGGGTGTAAATGGTCTGCAGCAATCTATAGGGGAATGTGTCAAAGTGACATCCACATAAATGCCAGGAGCCAAGGCTGCTGCCATATCTTTCCCAGTTAAACATCACACTTAAACTCGGCCATCCCTGATCTAAAAAAAATGTGATTTGATCAGACCAGGCTACCTTCTATTGCTTCATGGTCCAGTTCTGATGCTCCTTGTCCCCATTGTACATGCTTTCTGCGGTAGACAAGGTTCATTATGGACACTCTGAAAGGTCTGCGGCTATGCAGCCCCATACTCAGTAAACTGTGATGCACTGTGCTCTGTTGTAAAAATATAATCAATGTTATTCACTTCACATGTCAGTGGGTTTAATGTTGTGGCTGATCAGTGTATAGCATGAACAACAATGTGCAGCTAATCCCAGCTAGGATGATATTAAAGGGGTCCTATTATGCTCTTTTACAAAGTCTTGATTTTGTTTTGGGGGTGTACTAGAACATGCTCTCATGCTTGGTGGTTTGAAAAACGCATTATTTTTCACATAATTTACATTATTAAAATACCTTTCTCCCCATCCTGGCACAAACAGCTCGATTAGTTCCGGCTTTGATGAAGGTCCGCCTTCCGAAAAACAAAATGTGTTGTGATTGGTTAGCTGTCCCAGTGCGTTGTGATTGGCGAACAGCTTAGACAGTGTTTCATTACTGCCACGCCCCTTGCTCCGTCTTTCAACAAAAACTTTTGGCGAATCTCGCACTGTACTCCCTCATGTTGTGGAAGCTGTCCTCAGTAAAATGCGCAGCCCACAATAGCAAATTGGGGTTATAATGCTCAGGGACAAAGTTAAAAAATAAATTGCAACCACTGTTTCCTGACATCATCCGCTTTCGGAAGCCCAAACGTCTTTGTTACGTTTGGGCCCAGCTATGCACAAACGCCCAGCTACGTCGTGTTATACTTGTAAGAATTGTTCTAGACATGCCGAAAATTTGACGCTACAGCACAGCAGCTCTTCTTCGTTTTCTCTGATGCACCAACTCTGCAGCCGCACTTCTTCTTCATCGTCTCGTCTGATGCACTCACTCAACCAAGCGTTCTAACCACAACCTCGCCCCTCCCCACCCCCCAACCATTCGAATTTCTGTAGGCGGGAATTATTTGTAATGATATTCCAATGAGCTGCTTTCTGATATCACAAAGCCCGGAAAACAAACACTGTAGTCCAAACGAGCCGTTCGTTGTAGTTCTTGAAAAGAGATTTTTAAAAAACAAAATATCTCCCTTTGGAGTGGACTTTGAGATTTGTAACTTTCTAGATCTTTTTTATGCCCAAACATACACACTACACACTGACTAAAATTAAAAAAGTGAAAAAGCATAATAGGACACCTTTTAAGAACTGCAGTTGGTTTTTATAGTTTTTTCCACATTGTAGTTAATTGCTAAAGAAGCCAAAGCATCAGTGCACAAAGTGAAAGCCGGTCTGAAACCGTGTGAGTGGAATAGAGTGACAGAGAGCGTTCCGCTCCACTTTAGCTCCAGGTTTTCCATTTCACACATCATACTCATTGGTGAAACCTATAAAGAAACTAGGAACTTGGCGGCAAATGTGGTGTAGGATTTCCTTTGAAACAATTTTCATTCAGAAATTCAATTTAAATAAATTTCACAAATTATTACAAAGACATGGCACACATTGAAAGTAACGAATTTAATTAAACATGACATTTGAAATGGTATTTTCTTGTAAAACATACTCCAGTAATCTTTGGAAAATCATTTTTATTTTGTATAGCAGGGTAAAACACTGATGCTTTGATGTTTAAAAAGGAAAAAGTCCATTCCTCACTCCACTTCCACCCTGCTCACACACTCTGGAAATATTAAGCCAGTCAGCTTAGAGGACTGGAAGTAACTTGTATAATATGCTATACATGACTGGTGGTACTGGGAACTTAAGCTACATGTGTTCTCCGTCTGGTGTTTGAAATCAAGAACAATGTCAGATAGGCATAAAATGAAAGGTTCACACTGGTTCTTGATGGTGTATGCTTTCTCTTTCTGTCTGCCTATCGCTTTCATGTTTTTACCCCTCACTTCTGTCCCTGGTGAGAGCATTTGGAAGCTGAACTGTCAGTTTGTTGCTTTGATTTTCTCACTGTGCCCACTAAGTCTAACCCACAGACAGCCTTCTGCTGTACTCACAAACACACACATGAATACTATAGAATACACACATGAATAAATAGAGCACTAAACCACTGAAATTGCTCAAATGTACAAAGCTACGTGAATTTATTCATGGTCGACTCAGGCGTATGAACAGCTTTATGTCAATGAAAAACAGCTTAACTTCAATGCCAGCGGAGCATGCGAAAATTTAAACATCTTAAAATCAGTCTTAAAGGGGTCATATGATGCGATTTCAATTTTTCC
>NW_015555901.1:0-481 GCF_001515605.1 Sinocyclocheilus anshuiensis | reverse complement strand
CAGTTTTATCAACTAAATAGCTTAATCGCTCAAGAGCTACATTTTTTTTTCAACAAGGAGCTGAGGTAACATCGTTGTTTCTAAAGGGATTAAAGCCACTTCACTGTTAATAGAGAAACGCGGCAAACGGTGGTAATTCATACATACGCCTGTAATTCATCTCTCTCTCTCTCTCTCTGTGTCGTAAATGAACAGTTGATGAATCACACTTTTCTGAGAATAGATTATTGAAGTGGAAATCGCTAAACTGCAAGCTAACCGCTGTTTTCTTGAAGTGGAGATCGCTAAACTGCAAGCTAACTGGTGTTTTCAGAAAGCAAGCGCGTTTATCCACAGTGGAGAGAGTGCGCGTGCACATGGTTGCCAGGTTGACAAAGAGAAGTAGCACACTTAGCAGATATTTCCGTATTGCGCAAGTGTAAAGCTGTTTTGGGGTTTAGGTCTCTTTATATCAGGCAACCCAGTTGTGTTCCTCTGCGGC
>NW_015555900.1:1003-2335 GCF_001515605.1 Sinocyclocheilus anshuiensis | reverse complement strand
AAAAAAACAAAACAAACATTATACTTTTCCCCATTCTGTCATGAATGCTTTCTACTATCTAGAATAATATCAGATGCATACTGGCATTTGTTTCTATATTTGGCAGTGGTATAAAAATGGTTGAAGCTGTCGTCTCTCGTCCAGCATCGGCTCTCAGGTTCAGACGAGGCTTTGTTTGAAACGCTCAGGTATTGAGTATCTCAGCATACAGAGCTGGGACATATGATACTAAAGCCAGTCCGAACCACACACACACACACACACACACACACACACAGACACACAGGGGCGGATTTAGTGAATTGGGGGCCCCAGGCAAAATATAGGAATGGGGCCCTATACATTTGCACACATTTTCCTAGATCAACCTTGAGGTTCCATTTTGTTGTTTTCAGCGTAAGCCTGTGTGCAAAGGCTGTCTAATTCTAAACTTTAAAATACATTTATTTTTAGTTGTTTTAACTACAAATTTAAATAAAACTGAAAAAATAATGAAAAGGCAATTATACATTTACACACCTAAAATACATATATCAAGAGCATGCTCACAGATGAGAACAAAACAGCGTTGGATGTAGTGGATTAAAGCCCTGCACGGGTCTCAAATATAGGCCTTTTTTCCCCTTTTCCCAAAAAAAGCTTATACTACTGTTTCAGCTTAAAATAGTTAAGTTTTGTATGTAATGGAAAAGTGATTATATTTCGTTTCGTTTCTTTATAAAGTTAATTTAGAAAAACATTTGGAGTATTTTTTTGTTCGTTAAATGTACGGGTTTTTTTTAAGTTTTTTTAAGTAAAGGCCAGCGGCAGACAGTGAATTGATCAGTCTATAGCCTATGTTTGATCAATTTAGCCTTCTCAAATCATCAGGACTTGCCTAAAATAAAATCTATATATAAAACAGTTCAAGTATATCACAATGTTAGTTTAAATGTTTAACCTAGATAAATGTGCGCTGTTAGACGCATATACAAGCGTTTGTGTGGAGAGTGGAAGCTGAAGCTCTGCAGGACACGGAGGCGCCAGCGCCATCACTTGCAATTTTTTCTAACAGTGGAAACAACTTAAAATATGCAGTCATTTTTGCTCATAAAGTTAAGAGTAATACATCATTCTAAACTGTAAAGGGTCTACTTTTATTTGTGTCCACTCACAATATCAACAAAACGTTGTGCTTTTATAAAATAAAGAAAACAAATGCTTTCTGCCGTCTCGGTCTTGAACAGAAGCGCTTCACAATGATGAACTTTAATGATGCTTTAAATTACTACTTTAAAACGAAATAATTCAAATCGAAAATAGACTCCTAATAAAATAAACTCTTTCATTATG
>NW_015555900.1:0-130 GCF_001515605.1 Sinocyclocheilus anshuiensis | reverse complement strand
GCATTTTAGGGGGCCCTTGGCTTTTGGGGGCCCAAGGCGGTCGCCTACCTTTGCCTAATGGGTAAGTCCGCCCCGGCACACACACATGCTCTCTCTCTCACACACACACACACACACACACACACACACA
>NW_015555899.1:1140-1227 GCF_001515605.1 Sinocyclocheilus anshuiensis | reverse complement strand
AGCCTTTCTCTCCCAGTGTTCGCTGGTGTTTTCACTGCAGCCTCGCCATTACGCCACAGAGGAGGACAAGGTTGCATACATCCTCAC
>NW_015555899.1:0-1018 GCF_001515605.1 Sinocyclocheilus anshuiensis | reverse complement strand
CGTGGGCTCCCTGCTGTGCTACTTTTGCGGATTTTCGCCAGGAGATGGCGAAGCTGTTCGACCGGTCAGCCCAGGGAGATGAGGCGGCGGCTCAGCTGTCTCGGTTGTCTCAGAGGAGATGCTCAGTCACCGACTATGCCATACAGTTTCAGACTCTAGCAGCGGCTTGTGGCTGGAATGAGGGCGCGCTACGCGCACGATTTCTCGAGGGACTGGATGATGTCATCACTGATGAATTAGCGACTGTGGATCTTCCTCGAGAGCTGGACAATTTGATTAATCTCGCGCTCCATGTGGAGGGCCGTCTCAACCGCCGCCGGCAACGCCGTCAATCCACTACTCCGTGGCGCCACCTGGAGTCCGCGTCATCCGATGCGGCGAGTCCACAGTCAGCTGATGTTGAGCCCATGCAACTGGGTCGTCTCCGGCTTACGCCGCAGCAGAAACAGGAGCGTTTAGCTCAAGGATTGTGCCTGTACTGCGGCAAGGCTGGCCACTTCGTCCTTCAGTGCCCGTTAAAAGTCAAGGCCCACCAGTGAAGCGGAGAGTCCTGGTGGGCGCTTTTCCCTGTTCAAACTCTCTAGCTACGTGCACTCAGCTGCCCTTTCGACTTTCCTTCCAGGGAGGTTCACACACTGGCCACGCCCTTCTGGATTCGGGGGCTGAGGGGAATTTCCTGGATTCTGCCTCGGCTCACAAGTGGAACATTCCGACCATTCCCCTGGTTAAGCCCATTACGGCGTGGTCATTAGCGGGCAATCCCCTCACCACCATCTCTCACGTCACCCCTTGTGTAAGCCTTTCCCTCTCTGGTAACCACTGTGAGCAGATCAAACCGTTAATTATTGACTCCCCTAAGGCCCCGTTAATTTTAGGACATTGTTGGTTGCTGAAACACAACCCACATATTGATTGGGTCAATAATTCTATTTTAGCCTGGAGTCAGTCTTGTTGTGTCATGTTTAGGTGCTGTTTTTCCTGCTGTCTCTGTGTCTTGTGTTTCGCAGGTGGATCCCGC
>NW_015555898.1:310-506 GCF_001515605.1 Sinocyclocheilus anshuiensis | reverse complement strand
TATTACTTGTGGAAAAACTTGAAACAATTTTAAATAAGTATAAATGGCATTGGTTTTGTACGACATTAAATTTTTGTTTAACATTATTAATAAAAATGTTGTTCAATTAGCATGTTTTTGTGTTTTGCTTTGGTACCGAAATTGGTACCGAGAACCGTGGATTTTCACTGGTATTGGTACCGAATACTGAAATTTT
>NW_015555898.1:0-164 GCF_001515605.1 Sinocyclocheilus anshuiensis | reverse complement strand
GCTTTTATAATGGCTATTATTGTTCATTAAAACTGACATTTAACAAAAAGAGGCAGAGTTGTGCTTATTGTCGCGCTTTATCGTCGATCGCTACTTTCCGGCATACACCCAGAGGCGGTAAGTACACAACTGCATTACTTGAGTGAAAGTACAGATACTACTGG
>NW_015555897.1:38531-61807 GCF_001515605.1 Sinocyclocheilus anshuiensis | reverse complement strand
ACTGATCAGCAAATATTGTGACAATATGGAAACAGGACCCGTAATGAATTATTAAATGATGCAATTTATAATTAAATTAATCAGTAGATATTGTTGCTATGTGGAAGCTGGAACTGTAATTAATTTGTGAAATTAAATTAAAATTTCAAATCTGTAGTTAATTACGAAGTTAAATTAACGATTTCAAATCCTTAAGTATAGCAAATTAATAATATCTACTGATGTCCCTAAAATTATAAGAGCAGTTATTGCTGAATTAATCACAACGTAGCATTAAAGTAAGACGGTCTAGGCTGGCCAGGATTAATTTTTAATAACAACACAACGGTAGCAGTTTAAACTGATATAGTAACACGCTGAAGGGAAAAGGTCTATTAAGTTTGCATCTGTCAACGTTCTTTTCAAAGGGAGGTGAGGGAGAGAGATAGGATGAAATCCGTATGAAATGGCGAATGATAAAGTTCAGATGTAACTGAGCAAGTCACTTCAACACTTCACACACTGCAACACATTTTGCCTTTGAGACCACAAAATGCTACGTGCTAACCACTAGCCTTCAATGCTAATAGCTTAGCTTGGCTATTTGTTTACAAACAGCTAACAAAATGGCACTGGCGGATTGAAAGTTACCCCGGAAAAGGTTTGTTAGAACTTCCGGGCTACGGCTGTTACTATGGCTACGTATCCTGCAATAACACACAGTTGATGGTTATACACAGTTTACGCCCTTCATGTGGGAATGGCGGCGCATTCCACACTGAACAACCAAAAAGCACTCTTTAGATTCTTATCTTACAGCGCTGTGTAACACTCACTCATTAGAGTGAGGTAAATTAATGTACAGCTTTATTGCAATTAATTCACTGTCATTGATATCTTCGGCGGATATCAGCACATATTTATACAGACAAAAACACGCGTGGATTTAACCACGTTTTCACTTGATCAAGATTTCACAATTCTCGCAAAAGTAAAATAACGTTCGGACACTCTCTCTGAGTACCACGTTTTCAAGTTCACTTTTTTTTTTTAGTGAAAATGGCAAGAGCATTAGTTAGCTAGGTTAATGGTCAAGCCGGGAGATTTATTTATCATAGACGAATTTGGAGGTGGAACACGCACCAACAAATCGAACTATTAAGGTCTTTCAAAAGACAGTAAACGAGGGACACGCTCGTTTCTTTCTTGTGCGCTCTAAAGCGACTTATTTTGTCTCGGTGGACAAAATTAAATGTTTTTACTGCAGTTCAGTTCCTCAAAGAACAACTCGAGTTTCACTTCATTCATTCAACACGCTCTGCCATGCTATAATAAAATATCCAGTAACACAACAACTCAGTTTTTGTGTCTTTTAATCTATTTTTCCGGATAAAAATAGGAAAGATTCACAATACTATCTTGGTGTCATTCATTTTTAAGTCGACTTTTGCCAGCTTTCTTTTCTCCACCATTTACTGTATGGAATTTAACTCATTAATTCTTATAAGGGAATTAATCACTAATTTTATTTCTAGCTCAGGTTTTGAGAGGACTCGAATCTGAAAATTCGAGGTCCACCTGATTAAAACTGATTTCAAATTTGTTATTTTACACCTTATCAGCTACTCGTCCTGCGAGACGTTAATGTCAGTGTATATTAACAATTTGACTATGTATTTTCCCAGGCCACGGGTTAATACGTTATTTGATAAGTTATTTTTTCTGAAAGCTGAGAACGGGGTTCCGGTTTTGGCTGCTGGAGGGAAATTCCTTTGCTGATTGGCTGTTAGGATGACGTCCCTTTGGGAGAGCCCTCGTTGGATTGGTTGGTTGCCGGGTTACGGAGAAGCCTCGAAGTTCGTCTGATAGAGTCTTTTGCTTGTCTTTAGGCTTTGAAGTTCGGCAGTCGTGGAGCTTAAGCTGAAGTGTTTGAGTTCTGGAGTCTCGCTGTGCGATGTTACGGCAGCTCCCGATCCAGAGTTTAGCCCTGAATGCCCGGAGGCTCACAAATGCCTGCCCTCCCACCCGCTCCTGCTTCCTCCACCGCTGTCGTCTTGCAGCCCCTCTGCTCGCCCTCAGCCCACCATCATTACGGTGCGAGCCCCGCAGGACTGCCATCTTCCAGAGTCGCCGGGGTCGGAGTATCCCTTACCTCCGCCTCCAGCCTCCGATGCCCGGAGTCCGCCTCGGCCTGTAGACCCAGCGGCTCCACCTCGGCTCCTAGCTCCCTCGCCTCCACCGCCACCCGTCGATCCATCAGCTCCACTGGGCTCCCTCGTCCCTCCGGCTCCGCCTTGGTCGGGCGTCGACCCTCCATCGCCTCTGGACTCCTCTCCTCTGGCTGCGCCTCATTGCTCCGGCTCCGTTGGACTCCTTCCTCCCGCCAGCTCCACCTTGGTCCTCAGGCGCTCTGGCTCTGCCGCGGATCTCCGGCTCCTCGCCACGGTCGCCAGAGCCCTCGGCTCCACCCTGGCCCCCCGGATCCTAGGCATCCCCCTGGATCGTTGGCTCTCCGCCCCGGGCTCCTCTTCCATGGCTCCTCCCTCCGTCGGCTCCAGCACACATCATCACCAGAATACTGATTGCACACACCTGCACCTCATCTGCACCCTCATCAAGCCAGCTTCATAAGCACACACCTCACATCACTCCAGTGTCCGGTCTCGTTTATATGAAGTGGACTCTCTATGCTACTCCAGCGAAACATTGATACTCCTACTTCCTTCGTGTACTTACCTCCTGTGCCTTCTCCAGTGTGTTCTCAAGCGCTCCTCTCCAACGTCTGTCTCCTCCCGTGTCTCCGAGTGTTCGTCACCATAGCCCGTTACTGTGAGGTGTCTGCTATCATCTGTCCTCCATCCGTTCCATCCACAAGTTCCTGTAAGATCAAGAAAACCTTCGTTACATACTTCATCAATCCTGTGAACTGCTTCATTGAACTTTATACTCACCTGACATATTTCCCATAGCTTCTTTTGCCATTAATAAATATTCACCTGTTCATTCTAATCCTCTGTGTGAGTCTCTTTCCTTAACAAAAGAAAGGCCGCTACAGAAAGGACAAGGCAACATTAGTGCTCCCGATCCATTCCAGGAACTTGTGGATTCTCTTCGGCAAGTTCTCCCCTCCAACACAACAACAACGACACCCCCTGTCACTTCCGTCACCAACACCACCAGTTCTTCGCCCGTAACCAACACCAGCACTTCTTCGTCTACAGTAGTCGCCAGTCCCATGGCCAAACCAGCACCCTTCTCTGGCGCGGCGGAGGAGTGCAACGGATTTCTTCTGCAGTGCTCATTGGCCTTGAAAATGCAGCCGAATCTCTATCCATCAGACAGAGTGAAGATTGCCTTTATGAGCGAGTGGCTGGAATGAGTGCTCGCTCCTCACCACATACCGGCAGGGATTGGACCCGAGAGTTGGGCTGCAGCTCTCATAGCATATGATGATTGCTACGGCTTAGAGCATTTCATTCAATTATCCATCAGATGTGCCAATATGATCGAGGCTCTGGACTCTGAGCATAGCTTGTTTTTCAATAACAAACTATAAAATATTGTCTATGAAAACGTTAATGCCCTGGCAGTGGCAAATAGCTTTGGTTTTATATTTAATTTGATTACATTAATGTTATAAGTTGAGATTTACAATAAATATTTTAACTGCTACTATGTAAGGAGTAAGGAATACTGCTGTAAAAAAGCACCTTATTTGTTTAAAGTGCATTTTTGTTCATATAGCAGTACGTTTAAATGAAAAAGGTGCACAATACTACTTGAATTCATTATTGAATTTTGTGCATAACAATGCGATTAATCACAGAAAATCATGCGATTAATCGCGATTCAAATTTGTAATCGTTGCCCAGCACTAATAATAACCTCTCCCTTCTAAGTGTAATGACTTGATTACTTAATTTTAGGGAATTAATTATTATTAATTCATTCAGGTTTTGAGAGGACTCAGATCTGAAAATTCGAGGTCCACCTGATTAAAACTAAATTCAAATTTTTTACAGTTTACACTCTATCAGGTACTCGGCCAGCGAGCAGTTAATGTCAGTGTATATTACCAATTTGACTATATGTATTTCCCTGGCCACGGGTAATACGATCTTTTGATAATTTGTAAACTCTTAGAGAGGTAACAATAATCTTGGCAAAGGTTTTGACTTTAAAATTTTACGACACCAGACAATGATTCTTTATAAATGAAACATGAATTTTATTGGCTATTCTAGATTACATAACTAGGCTAAAACACACATACACACACACACACACACACACACATATACAGCTCAGAAGACATGGGGAGTCTATGGGACTGACTCCCTTTTGGAGCCAGCCTCTAGTGGTCAGTCGATGACTTGCAGTTTTAGTCACTTCCGTATTGGCTTCAAGCGAGAGACAGGGAGGTCGCCGCTTGGTGTAGAGTAGCACATAAACACATTTCATTACACCAAATACACAAAATAATGTTCTTTTTAGCAGCATCATATGACCCCTTTAAAACAAACAAATTGTTATACATGAAGGTTACAATTAGAGGCTACTAAACAAATAATAATAAGAATACAATTTAGAATAAGTAGTAATACTTATAATCATTTAGTAATGAAATTACTAAACGGGAAAATGAGGATAAGATGTAAAATCAAACGTCTAAAACCTGGGAAAAAGTCTCAGTGCAGAAAAACAGAGATGAACCAGAGACATTAAGATTTACGATAACCCCATTAGACACTAGGAATGTGAAACTTAGCGAGAGCAGAATAAAGAACAGAAAAGCGTGAAGAGACCACATTACAAAATAAAAAGAGTTGTAGATGAGATTTTTAACCGGCTAGGAGAAGAAGTATTAGGAGAAACAGAGAATACATGTGAGCAGTTAGAAGTGCAGAGTCCAGGGTCAGTCAGAAATACCACCGAAGCGCCTCAGTGGATCTTTATAACACACACTGTAATGACAAATTATAGAGCAAAGTTACTATTAAACGCTTTGAGTTAGAAGCTGAGACAATAATGTCGTACTGAATTAAAATCAGAATCAGTAGAGGGGTTAAAATAATACATTTAACCTTGATAGGGACAGGACAGTATAGACATTCTGTGACAGCTGTAATTAATGGAACATTGACAGGAATAATAAGGGATTCAGAAGTGGAATTTCCTCTGAAATTATATTTGTTAATGAATAATAGTGATAGAGATCAATTTAAACAAAGTTACATTAAACGAAAAAGAACTATAAAACCCTGCAGAACAACAGTTTCTGCTTCAGAGAGAGAAGAAGGAGAAGCAGGATCAGTCAGAAATAAGAAATAAGATGTTTTACAGATAGTTTAGAAGGAGAGCAAGAAAATGACTAATTTTCATCACAGAAAGTGAAGGCAAAGAGACATAATTAGAAATACAGAGGGATACAAGACTGTGACATACATTACAGTAATAAAGGATAAATATTGCAGCTAAGGAGAGTACCTAAACAAATTGAGAATGATTGGCCAAAAGCTGAAATTAGAGGGATCAAATATAAAAATCCCAGTACTAAGAAGAAAGGAAGAGACCTAATGAGATAGTGGGATAGGAAGATTGATCATATTTTAACTTCTGGGTAAATGAGAACGACTAGTCGAAATCAGTAAAACAGGTAATATTGTAGGAAAGTTAATAGAAAAATAGTTAGGGAGCTGGAGACAGCGAGCTATAGTGCGATTAGAATCAGAAACATCTGAAAGCTGGGACAGTGCAGAAACAATAGAAGGCAGTCTTTTACTCCTGCTGCTGGAACGAGAGGAGTTCAGTTAGGCATTCAGAGTCTGTAACACAAGAGAAGAAACACATATACAGGCAAAGTTGCTGGAGCTGCAGCTGCAGCTGACAAATGCAGTTAGAAAGCAGATAGGACCTAAGAGGTCAGGAGAACATAATAGTGCAGATACAGATTGTGTTATTAAAGAGACAGAAAATGCATGTTTAAATTGATAGGATATAGCTTATTACATAAGTGCACAGGACTTGTTATAAGAGCAGAAGTCATAAAAAAAGTGAGAAATTTAACAGGGATAGAAGATAAACATTCACAATGGAAGGAAATGCTAATTAATGCATCTACAGACCGAATTCCATTGTTAAGCGTATGGTTATCTCTAGAGAATGAAATACCAATGACAGATAAAGTAAGATAGCAGGTGTGAGTTGGAGCTGTTTGGAGCTAAACTGTGCAGAGCTTTGAGACCGCTGATTTACAAATAATAAGTTACAAAAGTAAAAAACATTAAAAACTTCAAAGAATATATTCGTTTATTTTACATGTGTTCACTATGTGAGAGTGTGTGTTACTGTATCAAGCCTTTTTTAACCATGTAGAGCGCATTTGAACGCTGACACACTCCTGACAATGTTTTCCTGCAGCGTATTGGCATAGACCAGCAGGTGGCGCTAGCGTGCATTGAAATAAATGAACTACTTTTCAACACATCTGTCTGCAAAGCTTCAAAAGCTTCACGAGGCTTCATCTCGCCACCACTAGTGAAACGAATCTTCTTCCTCTGAGGATTAATGGTGGCGCCCCTGCTGGACTGGAGTGTGAAGCGTCGAGAGAAGGAAAATAACACACGGGGAAAATACAAAGGTGCACTGTTTTTTTCTTTTTCTTTAATTTTTTAGATGTTTGTAATCAAGAGTTTACACAAAGGGCTAATACGGAAAAAAATGCACAATATCTTTACTATTTAAAGTCTATTATCAACCACGTTTAGACTGTGAAATAGACTCAAATAAGTATTCAGTACATATCTGAAGACAAAAGAAGAGGTTTGTGAATTGTGAATTTATAATTCTGCGTATGGTATTTGACAAAAACATGTTACAGTATGATGTATGTGGGGAAGAATATCATATATTTTCATAAGTAAGGATTTGTCACTGGATTGAAATGATCAGTGAACGAATAAAAAAAAAACATACATCTGTAAATATGTCATACAATAACTAACAGACATGTGTCACAACATCAGTTAAAATGGACTATACAACATTTAAAAAGCCTTCTGTAAAAAGTTTAATGCAACAATTAGATGAATCAAGGTTAACCACGTACTGAATTATATGTATATGCAGCAAATATCCTTGAAAGCTGCATGCAAATATTCATAATATCATTGAGATGAAGATAAATCTTGCTGTAATTTGTTATTTGTAGCGAGTATTTATTCTAATATTGTATTCATCACTATTTCCTCTGGTGCTGCGAGTCCTTCCTCCCTGCAAAATAATTCAACACAAAATCATCACTGAGCTCTCAGATTATTAAAGATCAATGTGAATCATCTGAAAAACTCACCAGCTCTTCTTGCACAGACGATCTGAAGAATTACAGTAGGAGCAGGAAACACTGCAAACTCAACAATAATCAAAATCACTGCAGGAAAGATGACGATAGACACAATCAGGAGAAAAAACAGACTCAATCTGTGAAACTGGGAGTGAAATCAAAGCATGGTAAAGACGTGTGGTACCTCTGAATAATGATCCAGCAGTCCTTCTGACTTCAAGTATTTCTCAGAATTGTGACTTTATTTCTCAGAATTCTGACATTATTTCTCAGAATTGTGACTATTTCTCAGAATTCTGACATTATTTCTCAGAATTGTGACATTATTTCTCAAAATTGCGAGTTTATTTCTCAGAATTGCAACCTTATTTCTCAGAATTGAGAGTTTATTTTTCAGAATTGCGAGTTTATTTATCAGAATTGTGACATTATTTCTCAGAATTGCGAGTTTATTTCTCAGAATTGCGACATAATTTCTCAGAATTGCAAGTTTATTTCTTAGAATTGCGATTCTATTTCTCATAATTGTGACATTATTTCTCAGAATTGTGACTCTATTTCTCAGAATTGTGACTCTATTTCTCAGAATTGTGACTCTATTTCTCAGAATTGTGACTCTATTTCTCAGAATTGTGACTCTATTTCTCAGAATTGTGACTCTATTTCTCAGAATTGTGACTCTATTTCTCAGAATTGTGACTCTATTTCTCAGAATTGTGACTCTATTTCTCAGAATTGTGACTCTATTTCTCAGAATTGCGACATTATTTCTCAGAATTGCGAGTTTATTTCTCAGGATTGCTATTATTTCTCAGGATTGCGACTTTATTTCTCAAAATTGCGACAGTTTGCATTTACGTTTAGCATATTTTGACCATTTTTGAATGTAATGGCAATGTTGATAATAACCTTAAAAAATGGAGCCTCTAAATTAAGCGCTGCTTTGAAACTTTTCAGTGTGTTAAACGACTAAAGTGTTTTATTGAACACATTCACTCTTCACTGTTAAAAGTATTGACCTGCAAGTGTTACCTTAAAGAGCTCTTTCTGCTTGATTTAACCCATAAAATGAGTTTTGTTGGTGTAAACTGAAGTGTGTAAGTTTGGCTCAGTGATGTTAAATAGTATTTCTCACTTGAACAAAACCAGTTCATTTAGATGTTTCCATGTTTAGGTCACCATTGTGTTCACTATTGCATGGCCATTTCCACACAGGCTAAACTGTACAAGCTAAACAGGTCTGTGCATGTAGTAGTGATTTCACTCAACTAAAGCACACTGCTCTCCGGTTAAGAATTTTTGGGTATAATATGTCACAGTTTACTTTATTTTGCTCTCCTCACTTACATGAATGAACTGTAGTGTCCTGCACGTTTTGTCTTAATAATTTTTGGTTTGACTGTATATATATATATATATATATACTGTATGCTCAAACGGTCAAGCAAGTTCAGTCGAAGGACCGAATTGGAGCAAGTTGTGGGGGATGTGTGAAAGAGGGGGTAGCTTTTAGAGAAATAGTATTAGATACTCAAAGTGAATGTGTTGTTGTAGAGGTGTGTGGACACGTGAAGTGGGAATAAAGGTGATAAACCTTTATAATCCATTCAAAGAGTTATCACTAGATGAATTAAATATAATAAGAAACCAGGCTGGGGATAATTTGATATGGTGTGGGGATTCTCATAATCCACTTTGGGGACGTTTACACACAGATAGTATCCTAACGGAAGGGTAGTAGAAGAGTTTATGGAAGAACAATGATGGGAAGGGCACTAGATTCAATATAAGGGATTCATCCACTGCATGTTTAGACCTAACATTAGTTCCTGGAAATATAGCTTTGAAGTGTAAACGGGAAGTTTTAGATCATGCAACATTAGGGAGTGATCATTTTCTGATAACATGTAATATTGGTATGGAAATACATAAACAAAATAGTACAAAGCAAACTAGATGGAGATTTGTTAAAGCTGATTGGGATAAATGTAACAAATTATGCACTAATGAATTGGCAAAATTTAGTACTGAAGATGATATAGACACATGTTGTACTAGATTATATTCAATTATTATTAAAGCAGCTGAAGAATCCATACCTCCATCAGAGGGTAAAGGCAGAATCAAGATTGTACCTTGGTGGAATGAAGACATAATATATCAGAGGAAAAGGGCAGAGGCAAGGAAGATAACTAAGCAAGCTAAAAGGAAATATTGGCAAACATTTTGCACTACAATAGGAAGGGAAACTCAGGTAGGAGAAAGAGAAAACAGCAGTGACTGAAATGTTAGCATACACCTTTCAAAGAGCACATCGTACTGATAATCTAGAAGGAAATTATAAGGAAAGAAGGGAAGACATTTTAAAGCAACAACAAGACATTTACATTAAGAAACTTATAGTCAAACAGCTTTAGATGCTACCTTTAAAATGTGGGAACTAAAAAGGGTATTAATGAGGGTTAGTGACACTGCACCAGGAAAAGACCAAATGAGCTATAAGATGATTAAACATATGGATGAAGTATTACTTCAAATATTATTGGATTTCTTTAATAAATATGGATGGAAGGACAACCGCCTTCATCCTGGAAACAAGCAATCATAGTTACCATTCTTAAACCAGGAAAAGATTCTTCAAAAGCCAGAAATTATAGACCGATTGCTCTGACATCCAACTTATGCAAAGTGATGGAGAAGATGATTATTAATCGTTTACAGTATGTCTTAGAAAGCAAATTATTAATAGCACCATATCAGTTTGGCTTTTGACCTAGTAGATCTACGTTAGATGCATTAATAAGATCAGAAACTGATATAAAGAAAGCGTTATCAATGCATTCATATCCCCAATGACGTACACACTAGAAATAGCAGAACTTTCAATAAAAGAACTGATAAAAGCTAGTCTATTTAGATATATTATTTCAAATAATATATTATATTAAATAAATTACATTAGAAATAGTGATCTTAAGAACAGAATATAGATTTTAAAAATGCACAGCTAGACTGAAATCCCTTCACACTCCAGCACAGGAGGTGGCGATATGCACCTAAAATCTGGTCTGCAACTCGCCACTAAACCCACAGAAGAAGAAGAAGAAGAAGAAGAAGAAGAAGAAGAAGAAGAAGAAGCAGCAGCAGCTTTCGCAGCTGTAGAGTCGAGTCTTCTGAGGAGAGGTGAGCCATTCTAAGTTTCTCGCTGTTTACACAATTGTAATGGATGCAGAACAATATCAAAATTGCTGCTGCGGTGATCAATTCAAGTCAAAGTGGGTAATACATGATCTCAGATGGTGAGTGTAGAAAATGGGACACCTCAGGGTTGTGCTCTAAGTCCGGTTTTATTTAATATTATGATTAATGATGTGTTTGAAGGAATTCATGCAGGAATTAAAACAGCATTGTACGCCGATGATGGAGCATTGTGGAAGAGAGGAAGGAATGTTAAATATATAAGTGGCAAGGAAAGTGGAATATTGCATATGGGATGCAAAGAATTTACAATCAGAAATGTGTTAAATACAAATCAAGGATCAGGTAAAATTATTATTATTATTTAGTCATTTATCAGACTCTTTTATCCAAAGCGACTTACAAATGAGGACAACAGAAGCAATCAATTGTAGTATTAAAACAACTAAAAACAGATCCAAAACTAAAAGCTAAAACTTTATAAATGCTACCTATACACGTTTTAAAAATAAAGATATTAAATAAAAATGACAAATGCATACAACAAAATTTAAAAACTTAACATTTAAATGATAAAGCTAAAAACAATTCAAAATATTAAAGAACAAAAGGTATAAGAGTATAATAATGATTCTAACATAACACTAAGCCAAACACCAAAAAACCAACTGTATATATGTGTATGTACAACCACACACACACACACACACATATATATATTATATTTAAATTATAAAAGCTGTTTTAAAATACATTAAAAATAGTGATCTTAAGAACAGAATATAGATTTTAAAATGCACAGCTAGACTGAAATCCCTTCACACTCCAGCACAGGAGGTGGCGATATGCAGCTAGAAGCTGGTCTGCAACTCGCCACTAAACCCACAGAAGAAGAAGAAGAAGAAGAAGAAGAAGAAGAAGAAGAAGAAGAAGCAGCAGCAGCTTTCGCAGCTGTAGAGTCGAGTCTTCTGAGGAGAGGTGAGCCATTCTAAGTTTCTCGCTGTTTACACAATTGTAATGGATGCAGAACAATATCAATATTGCTGCTGCGGTTTTATTTGCTATCTCTCTCTTGATGTTTATCTTGGGCAGATCACATTTGTTACAGTAGTTTGAGAGCGCGGTAAAGTTTTGGTCTCTGTTTGTTTGTAATCTGTATTCACATGAGATTTGTCGTATTAGAGTATTGCACTACATATGAAGGGATGTATTAACCTCAAAACTCTTATACAACATTGATAGGAACACTGAGATAAAAGACAAAAATACAACCAACAACATATTTCAGAATTGTTACGTTTTTGTAACGTGTATCAAGTATTTATATTAGTGCTACCAGTATCACAACATCAATATTGTAACTTATTTGTAACATTTGAACTTTTAATGTCATTGCAATATTGTAACTTATTTTCACTAGCAACTGCAATTGGATTGGTTTAGGGCCGTGCGCAGCAACAAAGAGATCAGATGCGTGCTGCTGCTGCGCTCAAATGCGCTGCTCCTCTCGCGCTCTCTTTGGTGCACGGCCCGCCGCGAGTGACATCATCGGAGCGGCGCACGAAAGGAAACATTTCCGTCTGGTTTTCCTGGAAAACACGCAGCGCGCGAGCTATGCTCAGCCGGGAAGTACATTAGAGAGAAGACACGTCTGTGCAGAAATCACAAGCCCATTTTCATCCATAAACTGTGATATATGAGTTTAATGAGATCAGATACAGTTACTGAGATGTCCCCATGTGACCACGTGCCTTATTATAAAGGAAAAAGCTTCGGAGCGGAGGAAGAACAGGGAAAAATATAATAAAGCAGGGGTGCATTCGAGAAAGCAAGGTTAACCCGTTTCATCCTGACATGAGACAAAACAATACAACGGTTTCCACATTGTTACTTTTTTGTAACGTGTATCATCAAGTATTTATATTAGTGCTACCAGTATCACAACATCAATATTGTAACTTATTTGTAACATTTGAACTGTAATTCAGTGCAACATTGCAACATTTGAGAGTAATTTTCACTAGCAACTGTGACTGGATTTATATTGTAGAGCTAAGTTCACTGTTATCCCACCGCTCACTATTGTGACCATCAGCATGTTTACTCGTTCTGTGACCACACACAACAACACTGAATAACTGTGAATTCAGATATTAATACTAGACACCTCAAAGATAATGTGGACCAAAAATCTTTGTCATATCTTTAACATACTTTGCCAAAAGCGGAACGAAACAGCGCGACTCGGGGAATCCTGTAGATCGTGAGCGTTTACGGGTCGGCCGATCTGGTTAAAGTTAACCTTTTCAAATAACAATCGCGGTCACGGACAGTGAGTGAGCTTTCATATGAAGATAAAATCAGACTTTCTCCAGTCATTGTTAAAAAACAAGCCAACAAAGTTCATAGCTAGCGTTAGTGAAGCGGTCAGTGCCTCCACCGAAGCTTCGCCCACAGAAAAACCTCACAATGTTTACTAACAGAAAAAGGGTCTGTAGTATTTAAAGTAGTTTAAAGCCATATGAAACAGCGCTGACAAACAGTAGAAACAGTGCGCGCAAAGATAACAATCAGAAGACTTTTCAATCTACAAATCACCATCATTTACCATGGATTTACTGTAGTAACGCTAACTGCACCATGGTATTGTCAGAGAAATGTGGGTATTTGTATCTAATTTCATTATATTATTAATGTAGACATGCATTAAATATATTAAGCTATAGGAGTAATATAATTGCAGTAATTAGGCTAAGCTATAGCATGTGTGCATTTATACCAAATGTTTTTAGACTAACTACTGTATTTCATACAAATATTAGTGCTATATTAAGATATTTATTTTATAGAAAATTAACAGTCTGGTTCTACTAGGGATGGGCATTTTCAAGCAAAAATACTATTCAAAAATCACTGGGGATTATTATTTGAAAATCGTACCCCTTCCCCGCATGCACGCATTGTGTATAGCCTATATCATCTGAAGCCATTCCATATCTTAATGTGAGGGACAGAATTATATTTACATTGTTATATTTAAGTTTACAGAAACTCATCTTCCTTCTGCTGCAGCTGTCAGTTATTCTCCGCTCAGCATTCAAACAGCACGTCACGTTCAGTTATGACAGTCAGCACGGTACAACTCTCTCTCCAAGATGATATATTCCCATTATAATACTTGATGTGTAGATAAAGGTCTGGGGATTCACATAAAATGACATCTTGCTGGAGTTCATTGCTCTCTCATTTCTCTTCTCTTTGTTTGTACCGTGTGGAGTGCAGCGCACTGCGACTTATGTTGCTTCAAGCACATCATTCTTTGCTTTGTGCCGCTCTGTTTGAAGCGTTTCACATTATCAAAGTTTTGCACACAGAAGATTATTAGAAGCTTTTATTTTTCTCATAATTTCTATCTTATTTTCATGTATTTTAACAGAATAAACATGTTTAAATTGTATAATGTGCACCAAAGATTTTTTTCAAGATATTGTTTCTGCTGCTAGTTTAATTTCATAGCTTATATATTTGTATACAAATGTAGTTTTTCTCTGTAATGAGAAAGTGAGTGTTTAGTGGATTATGTTTAACAAAGGGTTTTAAAAAAGAGTGACCATTAGTTCCACAAACACAGTATTGATATTCTGTGGTGTAGAAAAAAGAAATAGCGCTGGTGTTGGATCGGTATTGGCCAATTATTAGAATTTGGAATTCTCTATGTAATCTTACACTGCAAAATAACTCAAAAAAGATTAAAAGATAACATCATAATTATTTACTGAACCCTTAAATTAGTCACAATTATATAATGAAAGCCATAAAAATCAGACAATTAATCGCGATAATCGGCATAATCGGCATAATTGCCAAAGCCCTAAAACAGACAATTAAGCGCAATAACCGTGACTATTTTTAGACAATTAATCGTTAGCCAAATTTCATAATCGCCAAAGCCCTAAATATGTGGCTTCAATTCAGAAACTATGACGTTACCAACTACTTGCTGAGAAAGATAATGTAGATCTTCAGTAGGGTTGGCTACCGAAACCTGGTACCAATATGGCACCGGTACCTATGTAACAGGTATGTACTAGAACCGAATCAGAATGCAGATTTCGGTGCCATGCCTGAGTGATCGATTGAAATATTTGTCCTCTGGTTCTCCGAAACGGACGTAAGAAGCATCATCACCGGCACAGCATGTGAACAATTATTTCCCGACAGAGAAAGTGCACATAGACACTCTCGTTACTACAAAGATTTGTTGGATTTGTATTATTAGAGGCTTCCGACTTGAGTTCGCGTGAATGCAGTAATTACACTTGCTCTGATGGCAGCAGGTAGCTAAACCTCCCTTGTATTCACATTTCTAAACCGGTTGTCCAACAAAAGAGAACATTATAACCTTTTTACTCCACAACACCAGTCAAAAGCTTCCTTTAGTGATCTGATGTGGCTTCTGGTCACAGAATGAGGCAGAAAATATGTTCCATAGGCTACTTTAAAAAGAATACATCGATTAGCAATGGATTATAAATATACTTAATTATGAAAATACCAGAGATGGCTTGAATAACACAGATAAACTATATTGTCGCAGTCGAGTGTTTATTGTCTTATATCATTCAAAATGTTTATATCTTCGGTTTACTCAGTTACAGCTATAATAGCGATGCCTTTGTCCATATAAGGGATTTCCTGGAGGGTCATGAGTTTGCTACTTCTGTGACTGGATATGTGGATTTTATGTGCGAGGGCGCCCTCTGGCATCCAGTATGATTGAAACAGACATCATGTGTTTATAGTGTTAATGGCAATCCATAATTTTTTGGGGAATTATTTTTAATAAGTATCGGTTCAAGCACCGGAACCGTTTTAAAAGTATCGATTTGGCACTGGTATCGAAAAAAACCCAGATGATACCCAAACCTACTCTTCAGCAATTAAACTATTGTATTGATAGAATAGTTGGGCAGCGCTGGGAAGTTTCTGTGTTGCTGAATGACTTTGTGTGTGCTCAGCGCAATCTGTGTGAGTGACTAAATGTGTGAGCTGTAGTGAAGACAGCACATTAGTTTAGAATGCTTCTAATTTTTGTTTTTAAATGTAGAGAGTAGGGCTGTGTATCACCAGCAAAGTCACGATACGATAGGTATCACGATACAGAGGCCACGATACATGACTGCACTGAATTTCACCTCAGCAGAATTTAGAAAACAGCTGTTTATTAAACACTGCTTACTCTAGTGCCATTTCTAACTATTGGCAGAGCAGGCCATTGACCTCTGGTACACTTATGGAGGCCCTTCATAATGCAAAGTACAATATAGGTGATGGCATTTGTTTCATATTTACATTGTGCACTCCCCACCAGGTACAATATTCTGATTGTTTGCATCTTGTTTTTAAGCCCATAAATAATAACGTACTTGTTCTAATAAATTTATATTGTAATGTACTCATTCTAATATATTAAAAAAATAATTTACATTGCTGGTAGGTTATCATTGCACAAATTAACACTCTACAAGAAAAAAAAAATAATAATAATTAGAAGAGTTCTAAACTAACGCACTGTCTAAAGGGAATTGGGACAGAATCACTGTTTTACGGCTGATCACTGAGATGGCCAGCGATTCATTGAACGAGCCGTATAACATCAACTCTGCAATGGATATTTATATCTAAAATATAGTGAAAACACTATTAATTAGCACAGTAACAAGATCGGCAGTTTAAGACATTAACTTGTAAGTACAAAACACAAGATACTTCTCTTTTCAATATAAATAAGGCTTTATTGGATAAATCTAAGACATGTAAACTAATCTAACACATAAACACACGCATTCACACAAGTTGCAGAAAGAGAGAAAGTGAGGAAATAATTAGTTTAAGAGAATGAAAATGTGAAATCCCAAGTTTACAGCAATGTGCGCAATTGCATAGACCTAAACAACCATCAATCACTTAATTATCCCTCACATTGAGTTCCTCAATGAGGTTAAAATTAATATTAAATGCACCAGTTCAGCTTGGATCTGGAGGTACTTGCGTTGCCTGTGTCCGTGGTTCCCTTTGTTGTCGTCCTTGCAGAAAAGGGGGTTTTAGACGGCACTCGAGGTCGGACTCGGAGACACTGCATTACGCAAAACTTAACTCGGAAAATGAAACTCAACGGAAAAGAAAAGAAACTAAAGTAAAGAAATAGAAGTAAAGTTTGACGAGACTAGGTGTAAGTGTAAGTGGTTTAATCAGGGGCCCTCCCCGGACCTAACGGGGAATCAGGAGCCCTCCCCGGGCCGAACTCGGGAATCAGGAGCCCTCCCCGGGCCGAACTCGGGAACAGGAGCCCTTCCTAGGCTTAACTCGGGATCAGGGTAGCGCTTTCGAGGAGCTGGCACTGGAGTGAGTACTGGGGCTGGAGCCGGCTCTGGGGGGCGCTCTAGAGACGACGGAGGGCTGGACGGGACCAGTGGAGACGAAGGAGATGAAGGAAAGCTTTCTAGAGCGGATTCTGGGGTCACATGAAGGCTCGGCAGGCTTGCCATATTATCGTCCGGCGGGCTTGCCACATTAATGTTCTTTGGGCTTGCCACATTAACGTCCGGCGGGCTTGCCACAGAAACGGCCGGCGGGCAGAAGAAAGCCGCAGCCGGCGGACTTGACTGAGGAACGGCCGGCGGAGGGGTCCCGAAGCTGTTGTAAATTACTCTACAAAGTAACATACACCTTTGTTTACGTTTGTGTGTTGCTCGGCAACCACTTTGTTGCAACCACAACTGATTCTGAGGAACTACATTGTTTGGTGGAAGAATACTGTTTTTATTAATATCATTACACTTTATTTGCTCGGTTTTATTTTGTGAAACCTTACTATGTATATGGAATAACCATTTTATAAAAGCAATAAGCCCCGTGAAGCCGTGTTTTACAGTGAATTTATAACAGCTAAGGCTCCGCTTCACACCGTGCCTAACAACGCCCCTTAGCTGTTATAAATTCACTGTAAACCCCGGCTTCTTGGAGCTTATTACTTTATTTGACCATAATAAAAAGGAATAATTGCATTGATATTCTGGGCTCACCTGCTCGCCTGTATATAGTAAGCATAATCAATAAGCGTTTTAGAAGTCTCTCTGTGTGTGTCATGTGGAGTGTGTTCTGCGGTTAGATAGCTGTTCACTTGTCTGTTTCATATCAATGCACTCCATCTCTGATGTCTTCTCTCTCTGAAGGGAGGCGGATGCTCTGGTGGCCATGCTGCGCTTTCAGGAGTACGAGCGCTCGATCGTGGACACAGAAGGAGCTGTGGCCTTGGCTGCAATCTTAGCTGGTCAACTGCCAGAGCTTAAAGGCAAAAGGTGCTTAAAGCCCCTCACTCACTTTATTACCATCCTAACCGGGTCAGTGTCCACCTGGACTCTTTCTGATGAGATTTCATCGTGTTGCTAAACAGTTGGCTGAACTCATTTCAGCGATCCATTGAGCCCAATCTCGTTCAGAAAACAAGCTCTGGCTCTGAATGCATGAGCTGAAATGCAGATCAGCACGCACCTGCGACACATGCTATATTAATGCATTCCGTTTCTATGCTGCTGGAGGCTCTCCAGACACCGGATGACTGCCTCCTTCCAGTCGAGGTCGGTGGTGTCTGGGAGCTCCGCGGGGCGATGGTACGTCATCCCGATCCAGAACAGCGTCACGAGGGTTTCCCCCTCGAGGGAGCTGGCAAGGGCGAGTGGCACGAACGTCCTCGCATAACTGACATGGTCGGGGTTCGCCTGAGCCACGGCGATGAATAAAGCTCGTTCCTCCATATGAACGGGGAGAAACGAACGGCGAAAAAACAAAAAACAAACACACTATTCAAAAAAATGAAAAACAAAACACGGGTAGAAGGGACGCCACTTACTGTCACTTTTAGGTCCGGAATTCTGTCACGGGTTGCTACTGTGAGGAGCATGGAACGAGGAGACCAGGAGTACAAAACAAAGGAGTTTAATATTCTTCTTCGGGGAATCACACGTAGCACAAAGAGGGGACATAAACAATTCTGGACAAAGAAACTTAGAAAGGGACTCACTATAAATACACAGACACCAATGGGACACACCTGGGAGCAAATTAACTAATTAAACAAACACAGCTGGAACCAAATTCATACAACGAGGACAGGAACAGGAAGGACCAACTTAGGAAAACAGGAACTAAACGGGAACATACACGTGACAGTAGTCCTAATTCAAGCAAATTAATAAAAAAAAAATAATAATAATTCATCCCATCCGTAACAGCTGCAGAAGTGAGACTAATAATAATAATAATGAATAATTATAAATAAGCAAATTTAAAATAACAATATTAATGTGTTCTGCTGCAAGTTTACATTTTTTCTCATGGTTTGAAGGTGGCAACCCTTCCAGTTATGTCTTAAGGGATTAAACGGACAGGACAAACCACATTACTTGTTATATTTCAAAAGAGATCCGTGCATGTATGCAGCTTAATATATCTCCCGCTGTCTATGATTTTTGAAGTTATATTAGTTTAAAATTCTTAACATACAACTGTTTTACTTCTTCTACTTCAAGATGGCGCCGCAAATGGCAGCTAGGATGCTGAGCTCCGCAATTCGAAACTACTCTGAAAAGCTGAGAAAAGAGCTTTCAGCAAACGATCCAGCGTCAGTATGGACTGGTCTGAGGAACATCACTATGTACAAGACAGCACCCCCACAGAATCAACAACTGGCTGACGATCTGAATGTGTTTTACTGCAGATTTGAAAAGGATAGTCTACCACCCCACATCCGCTCTGATCTGCACTTCACACATTCACCTACCTATAACTGTCTGGTTTGGTTCAGATACAAAATCAGACATCAAGAGACTACAACGGACAGTCAGGACTGCTGAGAGGATTATCGGTGCCCCTCTGCCCAGCCTCCAAGATCTTTACATCTACAGAGTGAGGAATAGTTACATTTTTTTCTGTATATAGTACATTATTATTATTATTTTGTTTTATATTAGTTTTATATTGCATCCATGCTGTGTTATTCCCATGTATGTCTGCACTATGTTTGTACTTTCTTCTACACTGGAAGCTCCTGTCGTCAAGTCAAATTCCTTGTGTGTGTAAACACTGGGTAATAAAGCTCTTCTGATTCTGGTTTTAATAATTTTTTTCAATTTGTAATTATTTGTAAAAGTACTTAATTACTTATGTAAGGATATGCAAATGTAAGGATTTTAAGATTCTCAAGTCTGTAAACTAATTAATTAATACGGGGGGAAAAGTAGATCAAGAATCGTTCTGGAATCGGATCGTGACTCACAGAATCGGAATCGGATCAGATCGTGAGGTGACTAAAGATTCCCACCCCTAGTGAGATCCAGTGTGAAGCGCTTGAGTTCAGTGAAGAACACAGATGACTCGCTGATTTAAACTAGTTAAAAGCCAGATGAAACAGTGCTGACAAACAGCAGAAATACTGTGAGAACGATACAGTAAATAACTCTAGTGTAGTTATTTACCTGTAGTTGTTAATGATGATGAGTGTCAGCAGATTTCTGTTATGCTTTCATTATTCATTCTTACTGTTATTTAGAAAGACAGACAACACAGAAATACATAGAATGTGTGAATTAGCACTTATGTGAGTGTAGTGTTACTGAATGAGCATTTTAAACTGATGTGCTCTACACTCTTACTTTTGTGTCGACACTCTTTTTTTATAGTGATATAATGATTTACAAAGAGACAACACTTCTTGATTTCTTGTTGATTATGGCAAATCTGCTTCTTCCACACAGAAATTCAGCTGGAATATTCCCATCAGTTTATCGGTGCAGACGAGCATCAAAGCATGACATTTAACATTTAACTGAACTTCGGACTGGTGGTGGTGCTTTTTTGGTCATTCAGTGTTTCTGTAAAAAAAAAAAATGGGAAAAAAACTAACAAAAATACTGATAAGGTAGCAATGATATGAATTCTACTAATAAAGACAATATAAAGTGCACTAATGATTAATGAACTCCTGGATTCATGAATATTAATCAGGTTGTGTGTGTTCACTTGAACTGATTTGCTGACATCAAAACCGGGACGATAATAGGTGAGCACCCGCCAATGAGATTGCCGTTTGCGCATTAGTTCCGCCCACTAAGAATACAAAGAATTCCACAAAGAGTATAGTTTACATGTAGTGCTTCAATTCTCTCTCTCTCTCTCTCTCTCTGCATGTGTGAGACAAAGCGACGGTGAAAAAATACAGGTGTGCTGCACATCCATCAGATGAACTGAGAAATATCACAGATTGTTTGATGGAGAGAGAAACTCTGAAGCGCTCAGTCAGAGAGTGTTCGGCGAGTGAAAATATATCTGTGCTAAACTTATACTTAGCCTCCAACTCACACACTGGCGAGTAAAATCTGAGAATTTATTAGACATAGGCTAATATTAGACATCATTTAGTCGCCCAGAGTGAAGATTTAGTCGCATATGCGAGTGATTTACTCGCAGTGTAGAGGGTTGTGTTCTTGTTCAGGGAGCTGAAGAAAAGACTGTAACACTTTTAAGAAAGTCTGAGATTTATTTTACAATTTTGTTCTTCACTGTTGTTTTTAAAACGACTAGTTATTCTTCCACTTGTGATGTATTTAGGAAATGCTGATGCAAGATCTACTGTCATGTAGCTTTGTAATTGATCCTTCTTTGCTTCTCTTTGTACCTGATATACCTGAACAAAAACTTACAATTTATTATTGCTGCACAGATCTTGTGAACTGTTTCTATATGCGATAAAATTAAGACATTTGTCAGTGATGTGTTTTCGTTGTTCGCAATCCAGAAGTGAGATCTCTCTTGTACTTTAGGGCTGTGCGCTTAATCTAATTTTATTTCTGATTTTGAGTTTGGTTCCAAGGATTATGAAACAAGATGTTTGAGGTAAAGCGGTATATTAGAGAAAATCTGATGTGTCTTGAGGACTTTATTACTGTGACGTGCGTGTGTCTGTTAAGTCCACGTTATCCTCATTATTATAAGTTTACACCACTGATCCTATAATAGAGAACTGGATTGCTCATCACGTTATAAAAGTGAAGCCACTGCGCCGCTATATTGCTATTTCCTAGTATTCCCAGTCAGCGAGTCAGCGATTTTTATATCTGAATTATCAATGTATAATGCAAACGTCCTGTATGTAAATTTGGTTATTAGTTTAATGTTGGGAATTTCCCCTGTATATTAAAGGGGTCATATGATGTTGCTAAAAAGAACAGTATTTGGTGTATGTACTGTTACTCCTCTATGCCCCGCCTTTCTGAAAAGCTTTGATTTTTACAAAGCTCATCATTCTGAAAAGTGAGGTGTGCTGTGATTGGCCAGCTATCCAGTGCGTTGTGATTGGCCGAGTGCCTCAAGCGTGTGACGGAAATGTTATGCCCCTCACCATACTGTGATGGCGTGTCCCAGCCGGAGCGACGAGACAAAAACATTAAAACCCATTATAAACGAGGCATTTTTTGCATCCAGTGGGGACATAATTACTGATTATAATGACTTATACTGTCTTTTCATCGCGCTGCGTAAACTAAAACCATGTCTGCATTTGTGATCGGAGAAACGACAAACAACAAGTGCTACTCTATATGGCATTTGAGGCATTTGTTGCATCCAGTGGGGACATAATTACTGATTATAATGACTTATACTGTCTTTTCATCGCGCTGCGTAAACTAAAACCATGTCTGCATTTGTGATCGGAGAAACGACAAACAACAAGTGCTACTCTATACTGCTCAAAACTTGCGTTTGAATCGTCAGTGGCAAATTCTTTAAATATGTAAACGTACTTACAGACTGTGAGTCAGAAGCACCAGACTGTCCTTGCAAAGTTGGAATTGCCCCACTTTATAGAAACAGACACCGGCATTGTAGGCTACTCTCCCAGGAAACATCCGCCATAAAATGTATCTGAAAATATGAAAAGAATATCTCTTTGGATTTGAGACTTTAGTCTTTGCAACTTTACAGATCTTCTTCATGCACCAAGAGCTTGTAACACTCCAAAGAGAAAGGAAAACTTGAAATCGCATCATATGACCCCTTTAAAGAGTTAGGTATCTGTAACGTAGTTTGTAGTTCGGTAAGAAGGAGGCGGGAACCGGCGAACACTCAATGGAATCTTTAATAAAATAAACAAACACAAAATTTGTGGACGCGGACGACTGTCGCGCACAAACAAAACCAAAACACAAAATAAACTCCAGGCCTGGTCCTCTCTCGTCTTTCACTGTCGTCACTCCTCCTTTGTATCCTTCCGGAGCTCCTCCGTGAGACTCGAGACCGGTGAGTGGCGCAGGTGTCGCGCATTAGCAATTACTCCACCGGCCTCGCTCCGTTCCCACGGCTCTCGGCCCCGCCCCTCTCGTCACATACCCCCATCGCCCCTCGCAGGCCGGGGGGTACTCCCGAGACTGCGCTCTACTCCCCCCCTCCCCCCTCCGTGGCGTACCTGGGGGTAAGGACAGACAGACGAGGCGAGAGAAAAGGAGACGGAAGGATGAGGAGAGACAGAGACGAGAGAGGAAAAAATAAATAAAAAATCTTGTTCCGGTTTCCCAGACACACTGCCGCTCGGCCCTCCACCAGCTGGGTAAGCTCTTCCGCGATGCCAGGCGGCGGAACTGGACAGCCATCGGTGGACGGCACGACACTCCTCCGCCGCTCAGTGGACGGCGAAGGCTCC